>NW_006262688.1:33874112-33941088 GCF_000493195.1 Citrus x clementina
CAGTAACATTTTTCTCTACGATTAATTGAATCTGCCATATATACTTGCACAATAAGTAATGATTAAAATACGCTTTCTTAAGAAAAGTATGACTGTTATAAAAATTAAAAAAAAGAAAGCTCCACGAAAAGAATAATACAAGTAAATATTAGCGGCGTCACATATTGTGTTACCGTTGCCACAACGATGGTGAATGTGGATCTTAGCTATTTCTATATATTGTTCGACATTTTAAATTTAAAGCTTCTTTTAATTTGTAGAATTTTCTTACTAATTATATGTGCATATATAGATCCAAACTGTATATTTGTGTCCATTGCCTACTTAACGTTTTGAGATGCTTGGGAAAACCTAATTCTTGTTACGATATTGCTCTCCTACTCCCTATGGTTTGAGCTAATTATAAAATTATTTTTATCACATATTTTTCTATTAAAACCCATTTAATTATTTTCTACTTAATTTTTACATGTTGCATGTGGTATTCGTTTGAATTTTAAACTATATTAGACCAAAATATTATTTTATCCTTGAAAAATTAGATTCAATAACTATGAAAGTAACAATATAAATGTGTTAAGTAATTTTATAAAATACATAGATTAACTAAATGATTGACCTAAATCCTAAAGATTAAAGGATAAATCAGCCCAAGTAATTTTTAAAAAAGACACACACATTTTAAAAGGTTACCAAGTGCACCCCTTACTGAGTTACAGTCAACTTTAGTTATCAAATTGGAAGTAATGCGCAAACATCTACGTTGGTTGAGACACAAACACAACAGGAAATCAAGTGAGCAAACGTTTAAACAAGCCCAAATAAGGTGAAGCATGATGCAATTGCTTTACTTAAACTCGGGCAGCTATATCTCATGATTTTTATTCATTCATCACTTGGACTAATTAATTCAATTATCCTTGTTGCATAGATTCCTCGATCGAGCCAGCCTACCTCACTGCATTGCTACCATATATATACTGGAAGCTATGAAAGAATCAAATTGCATGTATATATACATATATATAGCACAGCTTTATCCATTATCAGTACAGTACCTATAAATTAAACTAGGAATCACTCTTGTATTAGCATTTAACAATTTCACCCATGTGATAAATCGTACAAACTAAATGAATGTACAAAGAAAGCTAGGCGTGTGAATATGATAGGATAGCTTATCCACTAAAAACATGGGTTCCATCATTAAAAGTCAAGTTAATAGCAGATCATAGGTTGTGGGGTTGTGGTATGGAGGTTGGTACTTTTTAGTTAGCCGTCCTAAATTCAAATCCTACCGTGACGTTCGCTTTTCTAAATTAGCTCCCACATTTCTCTTTTTCAATTGATATGCTAGATAATTGTTGTATTTTTTAATTTATCTTTTAAAATACACAAACAATTATTAGGGAGAGTAACACTTTAGTCTTTCTTATAATTTGTTTTTACCACTTTAGTCCCTCACAGATCTTTATTACTCAATTTCATCCTGTGTTTAATATTATCACAAAAAGAAACACAACATTAAAGGATAAAATTACTTTTAAACTGATAAATTAGCTGGTTTTGATTCGCAAAGGTTTCTAGAGTATCAATTTATATGTGAAAAGTTCATTTTTATCCTTCTGTATGTTTTTTCTATTGTATTTGAAAGTGCACCCTTTGAAATCATTGCATCTCGGAGATTTGATTACCTTATGTCTGCTGTTTATCGCGATTACAAACTTTTGCTCCAATTTGAGATCCGGAGTCAGGGAAATACAGAAGGATTGTTTGTTTAGTTTTTAGTTTTGGCAGAGGGACCGCTGGGCTGGGGGAAATTAAAATGACACAAGCAAAGCAACAAAGATCAAGGCAATAAAATAAAACAAACAAGTCTTTATCTCTCTCGATCTTCCCCATGCAAATTGAAAAGGAGAGAAAGAAATTAAAGAGCTAAAGAAAGGAAAGGAGTAAATGTTTGGTCTATGTGGTGTCGGTTCCATTCCGACATGCAAACTTCATACTAGACTTGAGTGCGTGACATCTCATCTATCCCTCCATTTTTCAAATCCAGAACTTTATGATCTTCAATGCAGATGGTTTCAGAATGTTGATATTTGATAATGGTGAATACTTATTCAAGCTACAATATAATTAAATTAACACTTATTTTAATTAACAATTGATCTGACACTTTTTCCTTATTTAAATCTTGTACAGCTTTCAAATCTAATTTGTACTGTGAATCACGTATGATTTTTCAAAAAGAAATTCACTAAAAATGATTTGTGTGTGTGTGTGTGTGTGTGTGAAGTAGCGTTTTTTAGTTGTTTAATTAATTGATAAAATCTCTCGAGGTTAATTTGAGTAATAAATTTAGAATATGGAATTATGAATTCTGCTCGCACCAAATTTAATTGTCTTTAATAATAATTAATGTAGGGATTCTTATTTATTAGTTTAAACTCTCATGTGTGTCTACTACATTTTTTTTTTTAATTACATGAGACTCATGCTCATATTACAACTCATGTTATATGAGATTATTTATTGATATATTTATAATCAAACAATTCATGGGATTAAAGCTCATACTTTTATCCTCTTAAATATTTGAAAAATGTCTCTACTCTTCTCTAATTTCGAGAATAAGAAGATTGCCTTCACACAATTATTTTGTGAGGGCAACAGCCCTACCACTCTACCAAAGACGGAGTGTTACTACATATTTGATACTGTTACATGAAACTCAATCTTCAATTTTCATCTAATTTACTTGACTCATCTCTTAAATCACACTTCCCGCAAAGAGTCTCTATTGATGTTTGTCCTTAGTACTAATAAATTTTTACAAATTTTGTTGTAAACGATTATGTTGAATTGCTAAAATTTAAGAAAAATTAATACATGCTTTATATATTCAAATTTAATTAATTTCGAATTCAATATTTGACTTCTGTACGTTCATGACAACAATACAGCTATACATAGAGATTACAGATGCTTACCATAGCCAAAAAGGCCTCACTGTTGCAGCCAAGTCTGACACAAGAAACATGGGACCATAGCCTCTTTATAAGCAAAGCCATTAAATAAAAGCTCGCTTTCGCTTTCTCTTTCCCTGGGGGAGACGGACAGGAAGTGTGCAGGAAGTGCGGAAAACGATCTCATCACAAAGTGAAAGTCTTGTGAGAACTGAAGTGGACTTGTGTTGTGTTGTCTACTTGTGTGTGTTTACTGTGTAGTTTTGGCTGCAAACGTGTGTATTGTACGCTAGTTAATTTATGGTGACCTCAATGAAACCATACCCTCGCCTCAGACTCAGCCTCAGCCTCAGCTTCATCATCATCCACTTAAAGAAAGTCTCTGCAAACTGCAATACTGATGGATCTTCTGTTACTCTGTTGCTTTACGTAAATATTTATTCACTTTTTACTATTTTTCTGTCATTTTTCCTATCTTAACCATCTTTTCTTTTCTGTTCCTACCAATTTGTCTGGAACAAAATTGATTCGTATTTACTCCAGTCACTCTCACATTTCATTTTCCTTCATATATATTTATTATTGCCACATACCAAAAATTTTTGGTCCATCACTCGGATCATCAGTACTACGTTACTTGGGATATTTCAAATATTGTATAATCTCCTTAATCATTATCTTTAACTAATTTTAATTCTCACCATCTTCAGCTCCAATAATTTCACAAACCATATAAAGTACGCAGATATAAATTTCTATGCCCCTCACATCTATCGGAAACTTACTAGCTGACACCCCAACAAATATGTGGTTAAACTATTATAGGCTGATATTCATAAATTGATGCTTAATAATATTCAGAATCAAAACCACCATTTTCATTCATTTTAATTTTTTTTATCTTTGTTAAGTCCATTATTTATATAGTTGGCATCTTATGGCAAGTTTAGTTAAATTAGAATTTTATTTATTAAATATTTTATAATAAGGTTTAATTCCCTAATTTAGTGTAATTCTAATTTATTATGAATATTTATTTCCTCATTTAATAAGATGTCTAATTTAGTAAGTCAATTAATAACGGGATTCTATAATAAGCGCGTAAGATTTATTTAGAACAAGAAGTTGGTTTAAGATTTATTTAGAACAAGAAGTTGGTTCAAACATGAAGTTTATTAAATGCCCTAAATACTTCTTAGGAGACAAGTAAGACAAAAATATCATATTTATTTTTATTCAGATTCATAGGAATTATAATATAAGAGAAACTTTTATTTAGAAAGAATCCAAGTCTTCTAAAACTTGTGATTTTTGTGAAACCCTAATGTCTATATAAAAATAATTATTTCTCAATTGAACCAGTACAATACATAGCATAAAGTAGAGAATCAGCCTCTTCTGTAGAGAATCTGAATTTGGCACATAATGTTGTATTGATTGATTTTCTTATTTTCTTTATTCAAAGTCTCTAAACGAAACTATTTCTTTTCATTTCTATGGAGAGTCTATGTGGATCTTAGATCACTAGACATTGAATAATTGTTATTGATTACTTTACGAAGTGTCTTAAGGATCATGGATCAAGAGGGTTAACAGTTATTCAAGGGAAGCAGATTCAGTCTAAGGTTGAATAAGCTGTATAGTGATAAATTGTAAGTGAGAGTTTTAAGTTTGGTAAATCCATATGTTGTATCTCAACTTAGTAAATTATTTTTCACTTGGGCATGCTCTCATGGGTGTAGGATTGATTAATTTGAACCACATACAAATCTCTATGTCATTTAATTTATGCAATTTATTGTGTTTTGGAAAATTATTTTTTTTTTTTTTTGCAAATGAACATTATCATGAATAGTGTTGTAAACAGTAATTGTGAACAATACTATAAACAGTGCTATGAACAATATTTTCAAAAAAATTAATATAGCTTATATATTTCGTGCTCAATATAATCAGGTTAATTATACAAAAAAATTTCTCAAGTTTCTCTATGTTAAGGAATTTAATTAATTAAGTTGATTAATTAATTAGTTCTGAAATTACCTACATCTATTTGTAATAAATATAAATTCCTTTCAAAATTTTATTTTATCTTTGAAATTTAATTTTATATATCTACCTCGTGACTATTTGACATCAGGATCATTCCTTAAAAAAAATGTTGATATATATAGTCGTTTTATGTTTTATGTGAATAGATTAAGAGTATGACATCCATCATTGGAGATATATGATGGCTTCTCCACTCTTGCTAGAAAGCCAAAAGCCTTGCGAAAGTGCTTCCCCCCCTAACCTTTTGCTTTTAAGTAGTGCGAGTTGCACATGATTTCAATAAATGTTGTAATTAACGAAGGAAACTTGAAATGGGTATGTGTGTATGGCATAGCTAGAAATGCGCTAAACAGCAGTCACTAAATGCAAACGTGCTTGTAGTAAATACACAACATGCTAAGATTAAATGCTTTAATTTAGGCTCATGCAACTATAATATTATATTGCAATATTGTTGAAATTTTGAAGACCAAAACGTATTTCCACTTTATATCTTTTATTTGGCACTGAAAATCGAGAGAAAAAGTTTGTAAGAGTGACAGGGCTTTAGCATTTGAATGTTGTTTGGTTTTTTATTTTATGGGGAAACATATAGTTCCCATTGTTTTTTACATAATCACAGCCATCGTCATGGCCCAAAATTTTTTTAAAAAAAAATCATATTAGTAGGAGATATCTTCACAAATTAAATATAAGAAATTCATTATTAAACTATGGATTAACTTAGTCCGCGAATCATGGATACATCCTCATAGGAAATTGTGGAGTACAATAAGCTGAAAAAGTGTTAAAACTCCTTTAATATCAGTTGCATTACTAATTAACTATATGTTAAATGATTTTATGAAATATTTTAAAAGAAAACAAAATCATAGCTCGAGAGACTACATAAATATGGTATCGGGAAGTAGAAAGCTGGGAATGTCAAATATGCTTACTAGTTACTGTATATAAAGAGAGCTTAGGATCTATAGATTAATTGGGAATGTCAAGCCTATTAAAAAAACGTTTGGACCTTAAACATTATTATTATCAGATTAATATACATTTACATATGTTGGTGGTAAACTTTGTCCTGATAAATAAAGGGTGACACATTTACAATGAAGAGTTTTGGTTAAAAAATTCTTAATAAGCTTAAAAAGAGAGTTCAAAGGTTACTGGAATTATTAAAGAAATGAGGTGAGAGAATGTGTGAGCCACCTTAATATTTGAAAAAGTCTAAGGATGTCTTTTATTCGGTTCCTAAGCTTGGCCAAATGTCATATGAGGACCACAGCAACACTGATAGGGCTTTCACAAATATTTGGTCATGTCAGTAGGAAGACCGAAGATCCCCTATTAAGCCAGTTCAACTCCACTAAAAGGACCTTATACATAGTCATTGCAAAGGGCTTTATAGGGAGGCCACCTCCAACATACCCATGTACAGTGTAAGACAACTCCAAAGGAATAGTCATATGAGAGAGTGTCACATGTCAAAACCCACTTAGGAAGAACTTGAGATATTTGAATTTCACCCTAAATCTACTAAAAAGCTCCTCAACTAACCGTGATTCACCATGTATTCAAAAGGATCAAAGACTCTTTCACAGGGACTTCACTATATAAATTAAGTTCATCTCATCACAAAGGATGTCTCTCTTCATTTTTTTCAACTCTTCTTCACTCTTAGTTGTGGTTTCTGTAAAACCCAACTTCCTCTCTACCATTTACTAACCACCAGAGTGTCGTACGTGGTCGACCACCGCTAGTGATGCCTCCAACGGTCAAGTTCCACGCGGGTACTCTCTCCTCTCCCTCCCCACCAAGTCCTTTCCAGAAACTTTGAGAGATGATGCCCAACAACAGGTTTTTAAATGTATTGGACAAGATAATGACTTTACTAGAATTTTACCGAAGTCAATTTAGAATCTAAATTGTGCGCATGCCCCGGCAAGGGGAACAGATGCTAGAAATTTTTGTCCCAGCACCACAAGTACGAACAAATTGTGAATATTATTGTTTTAAGTTAGTGTTCCTTGAAAATCAATGATTGAAGGGGACAAGCTCATTTCATTCAGATTGTATCCTTTTGTATACATTCATAATCGAACATATATAAGAAAAGAAAAGACATGTCAAGCCTGTCAATTTGAGAATTGACGTTAGAAATTCATTAACTATTCAACTTAATTGCAATATTTCAGGTGCCATACTGCCACTGGGAATAATTTGATACGGTCAAAATCGTTTATCAAATAACTTTAATGAAGTGTCTTCATAGTTAGACTTTCTGTATATTAGTTGTTTCCGGATCCACTGCTGTTATTCTTTTTAAATACCTGAGCAAAAGTATTGATATGATATAAAATTTTATTAATTCTCCAAAACTGCTCGAGGAATTGTCACCCGTGTGCACGCTTGACTTTAATAAAGCAAGCAACGTCTTGAACAAAGAAAACGAAAAGAAATTGAAGATAAATAGGCAGTTTTAACGGCCTCAATTAAGATCTATGACTTCCCTTAATTTAGTTTTGATGACTGAAAAATGCTGCATTGGTTAGAGGGGAAAAAAAAAAGAAAAAAGGAGAAACCCCATGCACTCGACCGCTCAGCCGCAGCGGGTATCTTGCATGGGTCAAAACTCAAATATTTATGAGCTTTGGAAACAATGGAATTTTAAATTAATTATAATTAGGTAGAAAGTTGAAGCGTATGAAACAAGTTGGGCGGGTTTAACAATTGATCCAGCCCGTTAAACAGAGAAGCCCGTTTTTATCTGCTTCGCAATGCGGCAAAAAAGAATTGGTATGCTTTGTTACAGATCTTCTTTACGAGCTTTAACTCTTTTCTAACACACAGGAATAGGACAAAAATTTACTGCCACTACTAAAATTCATTTCGCAGCATGCCAACCAAATTGAGAGACATCGATCTGAAGTAGAATTTATGACTTGTGAATAAAATAACGATTACAAAATTCAAGGCAAATGAAATCATTAATACTAGTATATATATTATTTTTAGAGGAATGAACACGTTCTTTGCTTGCGTTGCTTTTTCTTTGGTTTCGGTGGCCGCAAAGCGACCTTTATTGCAGCATCAAACACAGTCTTAATATTCTGAAAAATAATAATAAAACAAAAATCAAAATCAGCCTAAGCACTTGAAGGAGTTAAGAGATCAATGCAAATGCTCTGAATGAATGAATGTATTTTGGTACCTCTTGAGTTTTTGCGCTGCATTCTAAGTAAGTGACAGCACCAATCATTTTCTTCAATTCTTCTCCCTGCTCAACATTCTCGCATTTAACGCAGACAATAGCATATTAATTAGAATTGTAATTTGTTACCCATACCTGAGATGTTGTTATTGGCGTTGCTCCAGGATGACCACTCGAGAACTGCTTGTCTTCTCTTAAATCTACACTTCAACATGAACCGTGGCATATATGGTGATGGTCAAATTAGAGAAGGCTAAGACTCAAGATTATTGTGATGCTTAACTTAATGATTTATCGGCTTACCTAGTTTGGTGCCCACAAGCACGATTGGCACGTTGGGAGCGTAATGCCTTAGCTCAGGGATCCACTGTTACCCAGTAAATTATGTTCAAGTTTATATAGCAGCTGGATGATAATAATTTTGAAGAAAATATGTGATGCAACGCAACGCGCAAGAACTAATTATTTACATTGAAACAAAAAACGAGCAAGAGAGATGAAAAACCTTTTTGTAGACGTTCTCATAACTGGCCTTGCTGATTAGAGAAAAGGCCAACAGAAATACATCAGCTCCTCTGTAACTTAGAGGCCTCAGCCTGTTGTAATCTTCTTGCCCTGTATGTGATTCACGATCGGATTATGTTAATCAACTATCTTGATCTGAATCACCCTATTTATACTAAAGAAGTTATAAAAGCTTTGAGCTTATTACCTGCAGTGTCCCATAGTCCAAGATTCACTGTACTACCATCCACCACAACATTGGCACTGAAGTTGTCAAAAACTGTTGGAACATAGTCCTGCACAGAAAGCAAAATCAATTTCGTAATTTTGAAAACTGATAGCTATGATAACTTCAGTAACGTCAATTTTATAGAAAGAAGCGTACCGTTGGAAAGGTGTTGCTCGTGTAGGAAATGAGCATACATGTCTTCCCTACAGCCCCGTCCCCCACGGTCACGCACTTGATAAATCTTGCTGTGCTCATATTTCAAGTCCTTAATTTCTCAGAATATTAAGACGAGAATGGAGAAGAATGTTGAGGATTGGAAAGTATGGAAAGAGTTATTTAACAACTTGGTACAAAAGCCTATCACCCACTTGAGCTAGCTATAGTTACGACTCTATTAAATTTGGAATGATTGCTCTCTGTCTTTTCTTTTCTTTAAGTGCAAGGACAGGGCAAGAAATGGGAAACAAAAGTTGGTTTGGTGCTGGCGTTAGTTGGTTTGTTTTAGTGTTGGAGAAGGAAGGGAAAGATTAATGATGATAAAATATAAAGAAAAGATTTCTTGATTAACAAATACACTAGTATGATCAATAAATTATGAACAAACTAAAGTAAATATAAACAAAGTCATAAGGTTGAAAAATGAAAACTATAAATATTGTATGGGTGTTAAGCACTGTTAATGTTGGTTGGCATTGTGCTTATCCAGGCTGATGTCATGTTATAATTATCTTTAATTTGTAACAATTCAAAATGTCAAAATTGAAAAGTGACGGGCCAAATTCTATAAACATTTTCTCTTAAGGGCTAAATTATTTAACAAATACGGATGGAGCTATTTATACTTTAAAAAATGTTCTAAATACTCTAATTTTAATAAAAATTTATTTTAAAATATTCACATATAAATTACTATTAAGGATAATTTATTATAAGTCAATGTTATGTAATTACTTTAAACACTTATATAGCACTCTTGTTATTCAATGTATATAGTTTTCGAGCTTTAGACCTTAAAACTTTTATTTCCAACATCTTCATCAATACTTAGATGAATAATGTTGAAATCAATATATTAATTTTTATTTTCCATAAATAAAATAATTTTTACACTCATTATTTTTTAGTTTTCAAAACTAAAGCAAACAAAAGTACTGTAAAGTGTTCCTTTTTTTTTGGATTTTTGCTTTTGTCCTTCTCTTTTCTTCTTCTTTATCTTCTTATTCTCCTTCTTTTCTTTTTTAGTATTTATCATATATTTCTTATTATTATTTTCTCATTACAAGTTATTTTGGGTGTAAAATCTAATATTGAACATAAATAAACAAAAAAATTAATAAGTAAATTGTCGTTTAATAATTTGTTTACAACTTGACTTAATTATATTATTGTAAAAATTTGTTAATCTCTTGAAATTTGGTATGTTGAATAGCTTTATTGGTGTTTTAAGTAAATAAAGTCAGTTAATTTAAATAGTTTTAGTAAGGAGAACTTAATTTTTTTAAAAATTAATATATGAGTGTACAAAATAATAGAGTGTTCAAATTAATTTTTAGAGTGCAAATAGCCCCACACAACAAATATTTATACAAACCCTTTGTGCCATGTGAATACAAAATTGAAGAGATATGAATTTGAATGGAATATCTTTAAAACATATTTTACGTATTTATCCATGTAATTTGATTGGCCGGAAAGAAAAGGTTTTAATTAATTAAGTAAAACAAAGTTTTTTTCCTTTTTAAAACATAAATGAATTTTATATGGCTTTAGAAAAAGCTAACTTTTCTAATTTAGGTACCGTTTATCTATTTTGTTTGAAATTTGAATGTGTATGAGGGCCAATTTAGAAATGTTATAAATTTTAAAATAATTATTGTTTACTGTGCTGTTGAAATAATCAACTATAAAGCGAATTAGTTAAACGTTTGGTAAAATTTATTTTTAAAAGTGCCGTGAATTTTAAAAGCAATTGTATGTGTTTGATAAATATTATTGTTAAACTACTATAAGAATGTAAATGACTAAACTAGACATAATGTTGAATAAGATTTACTTACACGTTTATAAACATATATACATAATATTTTTATTATGTATATATAATAATTGATGACTAAAATAAATATTTTATATCATTAACTTTGTTTTTTATTTTATTATCTCAATATAATTGATAATGATAATTTTATTTGCTAAGTAATAAGGATCATTTTGAATTTTTATAATATTCATGAAGGTATATAGAACTCTATTAAGTATAAAAATGATTCTCAAAATCAGATTTTGAAAAGTTACTCCTTCCTTCTTTCTCAAAATTTACTGGAAAATGGGGTAATTTTGTTAAAAGTAATTTCTGAAAATTTTGCCTAACACTAAAATTAGCTTTTAGCTTCTCAAAATCACTTTTGATCAGCCCAAAAGCAATCTCAAACAAGCATTAAATGTTTTTGAAGTCTGAATAGGTCTAAATAATATATATATATATATTAAAATTTGAATTTAAGAACATCTTATTTGTTTTTATAAATAAAAAATATTTTAAATATAGTTATTTTGACATTTATATTCTTGACAGATGAAACTACAAAAGAATCAAGTTTTATAATTTAGGAAATTAATATATTTAATAGCGATATGTTTGGGATATAATATTTTCTTCAATCTAGTCCTTTTCTCATTCAAATAAAAGTCATAAAAGTTTATTTATTTTTAAATGTAAATGTCTAAAAATTAAACATAGGTTATAGCAATATTTCTATTGTCCGAATATTAGTCATCCTCCGCATGTTGAATATAAGCGGTTGGATCAAATTGAGTCAATCCAACGCTCTTAAAACCTTTGCGTGCTAAACTAGTAAAGTTCAACAAATATTATATTGATTTATTGCCGTAAAAGAACCCTTGTTATATAACTAGTTGTCTATTAAATTGTGTTACTGTAAAATCCAGTAAAATATAAATTTATTTAAATAACTTATCCCATGTGAAGTCTTGTCAAGTCAATACACTAATTATCATGAATGTAATCAAGCGCTTTTTCTTTTATTGTTGTTTCATGATTTTTTTAAAATTATATATTTTATTTCTATTTCATTGCTCAATTCTTATAAATATTCTACATCTTTCTAATTAAACCGCATTAATTTTCTCAATTAATTTACAATCCTCTTTTCAAAAAAAAAATTACTGTTCACTGGCAACTAACTCATTGAATGACATTCAACTATAAAATTAAAAAAGTTAATAAAAGACAAATAGGAATATAAGGTAAATTAATTGAAGAATATTTAACACTCATTAAGTCCTGTAAAATTTAATTACAGGAGAAAAAAATTCTAATTTGCCCAAACATTTTAGCTAAGCCCATGGTCAGAATAATAACTATGATTTCTCAAATGAATCCAAAGTAACCCAGATCTTGACCGTCATTCATCTGTAGTCAACCACACATGCATGAACAAATAATTAATTAGATTCTTACTTCATATTCACAAATGTCAATACAACAAAATATATTTATATCTATGTCAAAGACCATGTACCTGTAGAGGAGGAGCTTTCATCAAAACTATTTGCATCATCCAATAAAGAAGACCTATGTGAAGTAAAAATAGAGTAAAAAAATTATATAAAAAAATGTTGTATAATAATTATATGTTAAGTTAAACATGCTTACCGATTTTTGAGCATTGGACAATTTCTTTTATCATGTGATTGTCCAATTTTTCCACATCCATGACAACGCCTGTTTTTATCCTTAGCTCGTGCCTTCTCTTTTCTTTTTTTCAGCCTTTTTCCACACCCTTTTGCCCTAACTACAAGTGGATCATTCAATACATGTTGGTCAGTACACTTGTTTTTCTCCATAGCTTTTGGATCCTAACTTACAACTGACTTAATCTTCCGAAGTGAATTTTCGAAATCATCCATCAGTATCTTACTTGCCTCCTCACTAATGACAGCCTTATCAATAACATTTGAAGCAAGTTGAAATAATGCAGTACGTCTCATGAGAATTGAATTCTGGGAACAATCTTCTATTTCTAAACCACCATCACCAATGACTTTATCACATCTTGCAGATTTTGTCCATCTCTTCAGTATGTATTGATCTGGCAAATATTTAAATTGCTTTCTATGAAAATAAGCTAAAATATGTTTACATGGAATTCCTTTACTCTCAAACTTCTTACAAATACATGAAGCAAAATCCAAAGTTTTGTCAAACAAAACTTCATGCACATCATCATCTTCATTCTGGTTCACAACTTTGTACACACAATGATGAGCATCTTCTTTTACAAGTTCGATTTTATGTTGCAAACTATCCCACAATTCATCTTGAAATTTATAAAAAATTTCACGTGTGTAAAGACTAACCATTTGCTTCTCCATCTTCAGAGGCAATTTCAAAGTAGGTTTTTCATTGACGTCTGCATGATTAGCATTTAACTCTTTATGTCTTTGGTGATTAAGTGCTCTATTAAATCGTATCATAAAATCCAATAATGAATTTTTTTTAGACACGTACCTCTTGAAGAAAGAATGACAGCTCTCTGCTCGTTGACTGCTGGACATTCCAGCAGAAAAGACATGATTCACATATGCAGGCACCCATTTTGAACGAATTTCAAAAACTGATTTTAGCCATGCATTATCACGTAGCTTGCCTTTTTCTATAATCTCCAGCCAATTTCTATCAAAATCATCCCTACTCAATGACTTCCAAATGCATTTTTGAAAATCAGGATAACAATCCTTATGCTTGATTGCATGAACCTTATCAGAAAATTTATTTAGTATGTGCCAGATACAATACCTATGAAATGTATTTGGAAGAGTTTCAGAAATGGCTTTCGTTATAGCTGGATCTTGATCAGTAATAATCATTTTTGGTTGATCACCAGGCATAGCTTTTTTAAATTGCTCAAACAACCAAACAAAAGACTCAGTAGTTTCATCGCTTAAGAATGAGCAAGCAAAGACAGTTGTCTGGCCATGGTTATTAACCCCGATAAATGGTGCAAAAATCATACCATATTTATTTTTTTATTTATTAATAAAGGGCTCTGAAAAAGAGCTAAGGCAACACTAAACGGGAGTGTGCAACCCCAGAAACATCATTGTTTAAAATGTTAAGCAAATTCAAAGGAGGGGACTGAAAATAATGCAGACCCACAGGAAAAGCTAAACTATAGGTAGCAAGAAAGTCAGCTGCTGCATTTGCTTCCCAATAAATATGATTCATTTGAATCAACCAATCTCGTCCGATTAGCTCTTGGATGGCTGTGATTAGAGAAAGATGCTCATTGATGGTGGGGTTTGAATTAGAGACTAGCTGCAAGATGCACCTGCTGTCCACTTCCACTATCACCCTACGATAACCATGGAGCCAAGCTATGGATAACCCATGAAATAAACCCCACAACTCAGCAGATGTTACTGAGCAAAAGCCTAAGTTAGCACAATATCCGATCTGCCAAACTCCTTTGTAATCACGAATGAGTCCGCCAGCTCCTGCATGGTCTGAAGGCTTCTTGGCACCGTCAGTGTTCAACTTAACCCAAGGCCAAGTAGGAGCACCCCAGCGAATCCATTTTTCGACACGGCTCTTGTTAGTGGCAGTAAGGGAGGAATTACATCGTTGAATTTCAGCAGCCCTTACTTTTATATCTAATGCTATAGCACTACTCTCCCAGTGATCTTTGGTGAAAATAAATCGATTTCTCCAAAACCAGAGCCGTCAAATAGCAACGCCAAAGATGACTCGACAAAGTTTAGTACCTAATGAAGTGCTCTGGAATTGCAAGTTCGCAGACATCCAGTCTGCAAGATTAGACTCGAAAAAATGTTGATGATTGTTCCCTCGAAGAAGACATAGCCAAACAGCTTTCGAATAGGGACAGTCACGGAGCACATGAATTGTATTCTCTAAACCAGCCCCACACCTTTCACAAGATGGTTCAATGTTCAAGCGTCGTGTTGCTAGTTCTGCCCGAGTCTTTAATCTATTGTGCAACACCAGCCAAATAAAAATCTTGATACTTTGCGGGCCCTTCCATGACCAAGCTATCTTCCAGTAAGAGTCCCTTTCCTGCCCACGAGATTGATCTAACAAATCATATGCTGATTTCACCGTAAAGTCTCCTTGAGGTGATGCTGCCCAATAAACTTGATCCACACCATTGCAAGCTGACGGGGGGTGGATTGAAGTAATTATCATTACTGCCTGATGGGGTAAGATGTGACTAAACTTTGGCCAATTCCAGGACCCATTTGTGGAAACAAAGTCTGCAACATACAAATCAGAAAGGTCAGGAGGTATCAGATGAATGGCTAAGTCCGCAAGAGTAAGAGGTGTTGTTGCCCAACAGTCCCACCAAAATTTGACTTTCCACTCATTACCAACAATCCAGCGAATCCCGCGCTTAGCATAATCCCAAACTCGACCAACTGATTTCCATAAATGGGAGCCGTAACGAGTAGGTAGAGTATGAGGGATTTCCATATTTTGTGGATAGCACCTGGACACACAGTTTGTTAGGCTCAGTGATTAAATGCCAAGCAACCTTCAAAAGCAGCGCTTCATTCATGATATCCAACCTTTTGAACCCGAGACCGCCTGCCATTTTTGGTTGGCAAATGTTATGCCAACTAACTAGGCTCATTTTTCGTAATTCATCATTTCCACTCCACAAAAATCGTCTACAAATTTGATCAAGTTTAGTCTTAATACTACCCGGTAAATTGGTAGTCTGCATAGCATAAATAGGGACTGCTTGAAGGACAGATTGTGTAAGAGTGATACGCCCTGCAAGAGAAAGCTGAGAGGCTGCCCAACCCGAAAGCTTTTGGTCCGTCTTATCTAAAATCCCTTGATATGTTTGCTGCGAGACACGACTGTGCAACAAAGGCATGCCCAAATACTTACCCAAGTCCTTCGTTACTGTATACCCCAAATCTCGCCCTATTCTCGTGGCAACAGCATCTGGGACATTTTTAAAGAAATAAACATGTGTCTTAGATTGATTAACCTTTATGCCCGAGCTCAAGCAAAAATCTCCTAAGACTGAATTAATGCACTGTGCTTGCCCACTGGTAGCTTCGGCAAATAGGAGAAGATCATCCGCGAAAAAAAGATGGCTTAAGGGGGTACCTAGCCTAGATAAGCGGATAGGCTTCCAATGGTCTTGATGAATTGATTGATAAATCCCATGACTCAATCTTTCAACACAGAGAACAAAAATATAGGGTGACAAAGGATCACTTTGTCTTACACCTCTATTGGGAGAGAAATCATCCGTTAATTCACCATGCCATAAGATATTCATACTAGTAGAAGTAATGCACTCCATTATTAATTGAATAAGACCAATAGGCAGGGCTAACTCCGTTAAGGTTTCATAAATGAAATTCCAGCTCAATCTATCATAAGCTTTTTCCAAGTCAACCTTGATAGCCATGAACCCTTTTTTGCCCATTTTGCGTCGCATGGAATGGATCACTTCCTAAGCAATTATAATGTTTTCCGTGATGTGACGGCCGGGGACAAAACTTGTCTGATGAGGGCCAATTAGGTCAGGGAGAATGGCTTGCAATCTGTTGACGATAATCTTAGTCACTGTTTTGTAGAATACGGTGCAAAGGCTGATAGGGCGATACATCTTAAAAGAAGTGGGATGCTCGGACTTTGGGATGAGAACAAGAAGGGCTTTATTAATTTCACTAGGGACATTGTGGGATTTGAAAATATCCTTTATGCCGGAACAGAAAGAATCACCAACTATTTGCCACTGAGTTTGATAAAATCCAGCAGGGAAACCATCAATTCCAGGTGCCTTGAAAGGTCTTATCTGAAATAGCGCCTGGCGAATTTCCTCGTTGTCAATTGAGCTATCAAGAATTGACATCATATTTTGATCAATGCTAGGAAAATACCCTTGCACAGTATACGGGCGATGGGGTTCTTGATCGGACTTGTATAAAGTGGAGAAGAAAGACACAACATGGGACTTAATGTCATTAGTGTCGTAGAGCCAAATATCTCTACCATTCTTAATAGCATTGATTCGATTTCTAGCCCTCTGTGTAATAGTTTTCTGATGAAAGAAAGAGGTATTCCGATCTCCATAACTAATCCAATCTCTGCGGGATTTCTGAAACCACAATAATTCCTCTTGAGATAAAATTTCTTCCAACTTCTGTCTTAGCTTCGCTTCAAGGCGATACAAACTGCGAGTGGGTTTATTCTCTAAGGCCTTTTGAACTCCTCCAATACGAGCTAGCAGCTGCTTTTTTCGTTTAAATATGTTGCCAAAAATCTCTCTATTCCAATTAACCACCTTACTTGTAAAAGTAGAAGCTGCTTACGAGTAAGGAAGATGCTTGTGCCAACTTTCCCGCATAAAGTCACCAAATCGATGATCAGTCATCCAAGCCGCTAAGAAGCGAAAGGGTTTAGCACTCTCCAGACAGCCAGACTGGCGTTCAAAACGGACCAAAATCGGCCTGTGGTCAGATTCAACTCGTGGTAAATGAGTAACCGAATAGTTATCAAATTTTAGTATACATTCCTGATTGCTCATAGCACGGTCCAGTCTCTTCGAAAGGTTCCCACGAGTCCATGTGTATCTAGGTCCACTGAACTGCAAGTCAACAATATTATTAGCATGAAACCATGAATTAAAGTTGGGACAAATACCAGTGCTTAGCGCCGAGCCCCCACGTTTCTCCGCAGCATATAAGATTGAATTGAAATCACCCCCCATAATCCAAGGATCATGCATCGACTCCGCAATTTTGCTCAAATGATACCACAGAGCATGACGTCCAGCTGATTTTGGGCTCGCATAGACTGCAATGACCCAAGATTGGATGACATTTTGGACGCTGATTTTTAGGTGGATAAACTGAGAATGATTGAAAGCGATTTCGATGTCGAAAAAATTCCTCCACAATAACCAAATACCCTCGGAAAAACCAGTAGCCTCCACACGATGAGAGCGATCAAAGCCACTTTTTCTGATGAAGTCATCTGCTTTCTTACCGCTGATTCTTGGCTCGAGGATTACAACAATTGTAGGGTTATAGCTTTTAATTAATGTAGCAAAAATTCTTCGAAAAGATGGGGATCCCGCCCCTTGAACATTCCAGAATAATACTGATATCGTCATAAACCGCATATAAAAGGGAAGGTGAGCATGAGAGGGTTACGCACAAAGCTCCAGCTCTGTTTCGCCATACACTTTCGGGGTTTCATTGACAAAGGAATTGTCATCATCAGACATGGTGGCATTCGCATTAGTACCGAATGTAAACTGCGGATCACCAGCATAGTCCTCCATTGCTTTTCTATCCCCTTCATCCTTGGCTTCGGAAGGCTCATTTGATTGTGTTGAGTGAGGTTGCTGATCAGAGGTGGCTGATGTTGGTTTTCTTGGGAAGCCTGGTGGGATGCCTACGGTTTTATTAGTTTTTCTAGAAAATGTTATAGCAGTATGATTTTGAGGATCTAGTGTTGTGAAGGTAAGAGTAGAGTTAAGTTCTCGGGGGAGGCTAGGTAGAATGCTTGAAGGATTCGGGATGGGGACATTTGAAATGGATGGTAGGTTTCTTGTGTTGGTGGGACGTATGTTTGCATGCATGGAGGTGGAAGCTGTGGTAGACTTTTGTTTCAATACTGAGTGTTGTGATTTGGCCACTTGTTTTCCTTTGAAGAGTTGGTTCTGAGGTTTAAGAGTGCTAGGATTTTTCAGGGGCAAGTTCTTCCGATTGTGGAAGTGATCGGTAATGGATTTAGGTTGTTGTTGTAAGGGTTCAAGGTTGGGGGTAGTTACAGCAATCTCCATCGTATTATTTGTGTTCAAATCCTCGGCTAAGGCATCAAACCGAGTTATAACTGGTATATTACTTCGCTGATTCCTCTCTGCAGCAGTGGTATTCTCCTTTTCCACTACGAACTTGGGCTTTCCTTTTCGTGCCACAATCATCCATGGTCCAAACTTCTCACTTTTTTCAGTATTCATGTCGACAGCACTATCTTTTTCCCCTGCCGTATTAGTTGGTATAATGTTCTCAGAATAACCATTATTGGCCTCATTCATTTTTTGCTTGCTTTGACAAACGATACTATTATGCCCATACTTTCCGCATTGATAACATATGATTGGCAACCCTTCGTACTCAACCTTCTGTATCTTCCCGTCTATGTTAAAACGAGACAACAAAGGCTGAGAAAGAGAGATGCGGACCGCAATCCTTGCAAACTTTCCCCTCTCCCGCAATGCAGTATGGTAGTCGATCTTGATAACGTTCCCCACAAGTTGCCCAATCTTCCGCAAAATCCTCTTATCATATAAGTGAAAAGCCATGCCGGGTAACCTAATCCAAACAATGGCAGAGTCAAGATCAGTAGTGGTGCTGTCAAACTGAGGTGTCCACGACTGCACTGTTAAATAATGCCCAAAGATAACCCATGGCCCCTCGGTTAATGCATATACAGCATCCTCTGGTGATTTAAGGCGAATTAGAAAGTAGTTGTTTTCAAAATCAATCACCGAAAAATCATGAATCTGATGCCACATAACCTTCAACCTATTACACAAAACTTTATATCCAATGTTTCTCCCCAGTAGCTTTACCACTACAGAGTTCTGCCAAGGTTTAATCAATTTATCTTGGATTCATTTTGAGAATTTGATAGTGGGCATGGTGCCATCATCTCCTACAGTGACATCTCCAAGTTCCATGTCCCATTCTTCTTCCATCTCAGTATCTTCAGAGTTTCTGTATTGTTCTGGGTGCACAAGCGCATCTTTGAAGGAGATGGGGCTTGGACTATCTGCGTCTACTTCATGGCTACGAAATCTAGCCTTTTTGGTGGAACGATCTTCAGCTAACGGCGGTGGAATTGTTTTCAGTAAACTAGGGTTTTCGTAGGGTTTCAGGGTTTCAGAGCTCTCCGACATTCTCGTTTTTTCAAAAGTAATACTTTTTTAATTTTGTTATATATCATACCATATTTATTGGTATTATAAGTAGTATCAAAAACCACCACGTCACCAAAAGAATTATAACCCCTTCTAGATGTTGCATCAGCCCAAAAACAATGGGTAATTCTATTTTCATTATCGGACTCAATTGTATAAGTAAATGCTGAATTTTTCTCTTTTTCCAACTCAAAATGCTCTAACAACATATCTGCATCATGTCCTTTCACTTTATTCTTGGATTTCGTTTCATCGTTATATAAATCTTTCCCAAGACATCCAATATTTTGCATACCTCCAGCTTGCAACTCAAGGACACTAATTTGTTGATGTATTGGTATATTAGCTGCTGCTAATTGATGAGTCAATGATCTTTTTGCTTCTGACACATTACGATAAGATCTTAAAAGGTGTACTCTTCGGGGTGTTGTTAATGGATGGTTATGATCCTCTTCAAATACGCTAACTACATAAGTTCCCGATTTAGACTTAACCACTGCTAGTTTTGCCTTACAACCCTCTCTCACTTTACTGTGTCATCATTTTTTTTCAACTAGTTCTTTAGTGGTTGCCCCTTCTTTAGAGCATACATACTCCTTCCTTACAATTTCGCCTGTGTGACTTTTCCTACTAGAATTGATTCTCACGCTAAAACCAACCTTTTTTTGCATATTCATTATAAAATTCATGAACATCATCTAGTAAGACAAATTCTTGTCCTAACCTGGGCATATGATCATGTGGTATGACTACGGGTTTGTAAACTTTGTCTCTCTGCTCCTGCCTGGCTTCTTCATAACTTTCCCCAGTGTCTATTCCAATATCATTCATTCTCTTCATAAATCAAACAAGAAAAAAAATTATTATAACATCACGATCTATAGTAATTAATATGAAAATGGATTTTAGCTTCATGGAAATTAGAAAGATGCAGACAAGAATAGAACAATACAAATAATAAAATAAAAGGCGTCAGATTACATTCATGACTCATGAGTAAAATAATAAACACATATATATTTTTAAAAGAATTTAGCATACATGTTATTAATTGTGAGAACCCGCCAACAGTAGCGATCAAAATTAAAAATTAAAGTCAATGATAATTAGTGTTTTGGCTTGGCAACTAGTTAATAGGCAGACAACTAGTTATATAACTAGGGTTCTTTTACGGCAATAAATCAATATAATATTTATTGCACTTTACTAGTTTAGCGCACAAAGGTTTTAAGAGCGTTGGATTGACTCAATTTGATCCAACCGCTTATATTCAACATGCGGAGGATAACTAATATCCGGACATTCGGATAATAGAAATATTGTAAGTTATAGAAAAGCAAACAAACAAATTTTAGAATGGTGTGAAATTAATAAAATTTCAGATTTCAAACATTTAACAAACAAGTTCTATTTTCAATGTTAGATAAAAAAAGAAAAAAAAACCATTTAAGACAGCTGAATAAGTTTCTCCAAAAATAAAAAAAATAGCTGAAACTGAATCATATATTCGGTGTTCAATAAAAAAATAAATAAATAAACTGGCTCTTCATATTATAAACTAATTCCAGTGAAATTCAATTAGTTTTCATTGGCCATGAGGCAATGTCTGCAAGGATAAGGGTATTTTAAAAATTAATTTTGGATCATGGAAATTATAATCATATGAGACTCAAATTCTCGAGTCCAACGGCTGCAATCTGCTTGTCCATGTAAAAGCGGATGTGGGCACAGATAAAGCCCGCATAAGTAAAGGACATAAATGACATTTACACAACCCTCTTATTTGGATTTCATTGAAATTACAACAGATAAACCTCTTTAAAACCCTAAAATTTAGACTAACAAATTATCGGGAAGCCTAGGAATTCTTCGTCTTTTGAGGTAAGAAATAAGTTAATAAAAAATCCAATTTAATAATTTCAGCCGAGCTGGTAGGTGTTTTGTTTCCGTGAGAGAGACATATGATGTTCTAATCTTGCGAGCTTATTATGGCGTTGCAGTGATATTCGTAATTCGTTCTCTTTTCGACGTGTTATATATTTTAGAACAAAGAATCGGAATCCGTATCTTCTTAAGTATAACATCAATCGGTCCGTTAACGGTAGAGATTTCCTTCTCTCTCCTACGATCTTTTGTTAAATTAGTCTCTAATTCTGTTTCACTAGGGATTAATTTCTTTGAAGTCGTTTATTTTTATTATTTTTTGGCCCCCTTTATTTCTTTCCTCTTTTAATCTTCTTCTTGAATTGCAAGAAGTAACAGCAATGGCAAACAATGGAGAGCTGGGCAACCGCTATGCATGCGCTGCATGCAAGCATCAAAGAAGAAAGTGCACGCAAGATTGTGTGTTTCCGCCGTACTTTCCGGGGAACCAGTCAGAGGAGTTCCAATTGGTTCACAAGATTTTTGGCGTAAGCAACTTGTCCAAGATAATTAAGAATCTTGAAACCCCACAAGATCGGCAAGAAGCTGTTGAGTCCATAAAATGGGAAGCAGCAATGTGGGAGCAAGACCCGGTACATGGGCCACTGGGAGCTTACCGGAAGCTAGAGCGTGAGTTTGAGGCGTTGATGAAGATGAAGAATCAGCAGCAAACTTCTCAACAAATTATTGACTATGGGCGTGGCCCGGTTATGACGACTTCAGGATTGATAAGCTATCCGACCTCCCAACAAGAGCAGGCTCATGTTATTAATAGCAACGAGGCTCCGCATGCTTTTATCGATCAAAAGTTTAATACTTTCGGGCAGCCATCAGATGCAGATCATAATCGGAGCGGACCGACAATGGTTGGTCATAGTTATAATTCTCCTATTAATGATAATAATCTTGTTCAAATAATGGAACAACAAGGACCAAGAGCAAGACAGAGAAGAGGCATTGCAACTTCAGGTGACATGGCTATTAACGATGGTCAGCTTCCGAGAGTAGGAGGAGAATGTTATGATGGTGTTACATCGTATTACGCTCCAACTCTTCCTTCATCATCACATAGCCAACTGAGTGGACCTTACGCACAGCTGCCTTACTTACATATTAATATTAATGGTTTTGCGCCGAGACGTGAGATATAGGCCAGAATAACGTCCGTGGCACTGCTATTCAACATCAACAACAACAAGACAAGAGGAAGAGGAAGAGGAAGAGCAAAAGCAGGTACAACGTATTTACTTTAAACAGAACGTACGGCATACAGGGTAAATACTTTTGCGTGGGGGTGAATATAAGTCTTGTACATACATTTGTCTCTAGAAATATTTACTTTACTTTAAATAAAATTTCTCCCTTTTTTTTTTTTTTTGGTATTGAAATGTTTTGCGCTATCTGTTTCAATTTGGGTTAAGATACTGCTAACACTAAAATTCTTAATCTGGGAACACGTGTGTGTGTGTGTGGCTATATAAATAATTCTCTGTGATTTTAGGCAGCATATCTCACCGGCATTGGCTGTATTATATGGGCCATATTGTAAATAAAATAATTTAGTTGACTTGTTTGATAAACATTTGATACTTGAAATTTAGTTAATTTCAGTTTTTTTTCTTGTTTTGTTTTGTAACTTATATATGATTTTTAGACATTCATATCTGAATAGAAAAAGTAAACTTTTGTGATTTTATCTTAATGGAAAAAATTCGAAACGAGAAAAAAAATACTCTATTAAATATGCTTATTTTCTTGACTATATAATTTAATCCCTTTATTTACTTTGACTTAATGAGAAAAAAATCTCTATTAAATATGTTTATTTTCTTGACTATAAAATTTGATCCCTTTATTTGTTTTGACTTATAAGAATATAAACGTCAAATAACCATATTTATGTTTTTTTAATATAAAAACAAACAAGGTACTATTATATTCCTATATAGATTTTATATTTAAAAAAACTTTTATATTTCTATCTTAGTCTCTGAAGTGCTTTTTTTTTATGATGGTAATTATAAAACTACAAATTATTATACAAATTTACTTTATATAAATTGATATGGCATAAATATATTGGTTGAATAAAAATAAAAAATTATAAAAATAAATCATATGGGTCATGTTAATTTCATCCCATCAATGTATTTATGTCACACCACTTTGTGCAAAATAAGTTTTGTACAAGGGTTTGTAGTTTTCTTAATTATATACTACTAAACCTCATATCCAAATAAATTAAATCTCTTGTATTGGCATCAAGAGGTTCAAATTCTAGTTACATGGTTAGGGAAGAAATTGGGATGCCATTAGACTAAACAAATATATATATATATATAATGTAAAGTAACTTTATGAGTTTCATTTGTGGAAAATTCATTGAATTTTCTCAAGCGAAAAATTGAATAAAAAATTCAAATCTAAAGTTTGATGTATTTTCTCTAAAACAGAGTGACACTAACACTTAAAACTCAATAACTATTTTACTTTTTAGAATAAAAATATTTGTATATTATCTAAGTTAATTTTATTAATTTTATTTTTTAAAACAATAAAATGGTAGGTAAAATTCAATTAAATTTTAAATTTATTATTTCCTTTTAAAATTTAAATCCGAAAATCAGTTAAATAAAACTATTTAAAAATCATGCCCACAGGACAATAACTTATAAACTACGAGAATCACATGTCAGGGTCAATTCCTTCGTGGTTTTCTCTCTGCTTTTGTTCCAAATGACGTGTAGTTTTGTCGTCACTTATGACGGATTGGCGAACTTTCTTTTTCTTCTTTTAGATTTGCCGGGTTTCTTGTGGTTTTTGTGGGCGGGTAGTCTGATTCCTCGAAAGTCAAGATATTGATTGATTCGGAAAAGCTGACGACTGTGATGAGCTCAAAATGTGTGCTGAGTTGCACTAGATTCCGAAATCTTACGTCACTGATCATGAGAGATCCTCTTCCAGGTCATCGACGCGACATCACCCAATAGTTTGAACCCACTAGAAGGTTGACCTTTCATTTTCTACCCCTCTGAAACATAAAAATTTCAGTATTGCCACCATATTAATATTCTTTAATTTCTTTTTTTTTCTTCAATCAACTTTTCAGTTCTTGTACGACGCAAATATAATATGCGTTAATAAATAATCACATGGGATCGGAGCATGTCACTTTATTATTTTTCTATTATTAACAATTAATGATTATTTAAAAAAAAAACTACTAGTGACTAATCACATTCTTGTATTTTAATTTAAATTAAGATACAATTGTTCATTGATTTATCTATCCTATTTTGAGAAACATATTGAGTTTTATATTACGATTACAATTCCATTCATGTTTGGCGACTGTGAAGAAATTTCTAAGGATGATTAATCTAGGAAATTAAAGGCTTTTTCATCGTGTAAGGTTGACTGTTGATGGTCTCCTAACAAGACTGCTGTGCATTTATGCTTTTATCTGAAAGGATAAAAATATTTTTCCATTCAAAGCCCCGTCAACTTCGTCTAATGTTCTATGAATCGAATCATCACCCGGACGAAAATTATTATTATTATTATTTTCCTAAAGGCAAATTATTGGTTTCAATTTTAATATACTTGAGTCTATCATCGAATCACGTTATACTACATTAATTTAGATAAAATTATTTGCACAAATATTTGTGATTCTAGAATTATTTTGCCACTAATCATTTAAAAATAAATACATCATTGGCAAGAACTCCATTGATAGAAAGTATAGATGGGAGCTTAATGAATGATTTGCATATATCTAATATAGAGTGAGTTTTAGATCCAAGATCCTGTTCTTTATAAAATTAGAAAACTCTATTTACAACATTATAAATTGATTTTTTTTAATGCATTTACCCAAAAAAAAAAAGAAATTATAATTATTTTCGTGAAATAAATATTGGAAGTAAAATCAAAACTACTAGCTAAAAGTTATTCTATACCACCCACCCACCCACCCACCAGCCTAAAGCTAAAAAGTTAAAAAGAAACCATAAGCATCCATTCATCAGCCTCATTCCTCTCACCTTCATGGCTTCACGTTGCCTAATAAGAAAATTCCAAATGCCCCACCTGTGCTAAAATTCCAAACATAAGCTCAACTCTAGAGCCATTTAACTCAAACATCAGCCACCCGAATCCTATAGAATCAGAGCGCGCGATACCCATAAAGCCAAAAGAAATAGCCGATCAAAGAAGCCATGTTTCCGGCCTCCCAAATTGAGCTACCATTTAATGAAAATGATTCACAAGACATGGTCATATACCAAGTCATAAATGAATCGACGGCCCAAAATATTTCATTCATGCCTCAAAGAAGCGAAGTTCACACATCAAACATGCTTGAACCGAAACGGACCATAAGCAAGAAGCACTACAGAGGCGTGAGGCGTCGGCCATGGGGCAAATTCGCGGCTGAGATTCGAGACTCAGCCAGACACGGCCAACGGATATGGCTGGGCACGTTTGAAACAGCAGAAGAGGCTGCCCTGGCTTACGATAGAGCTGCTTTTCGGATGCGTGGTGCTAAGGCGTTGCTTAATTTTCCGGCCGAAGTGGTTGCTGCTCCGTGTTCATCATCTTCGCCATCGCTTGAAAAATCGAATGTAAATTTGAGCTCAATATTGGAGAACAATCCAGAGGTGAGTGGCAGTAGCTCTAGCACGGTTTCAACTGCGACTCAGAGATCGGAATCGGAGTAATTAAGTAGTCAAAGTGCTAGTACTATTGGGGCGAGATTAATTACTTATAGACTAGCTGTTTAAATAATTTTCAGACTAGTGATTACAGGTATGAACTATGAATCATCTAGTTAACTATTAATTAAGTTAATTGTTAAGCAAGGCGTGAAATATTCCCAATTTAATTATTCAATGGTTTAGATGCGTGAAAGTTTTTTGAACACTGTGCCTTTACAATTTAGTGCTTTTTTGGTTTTTGGTGTACAATTTCAAGTCCATTTACTTTAATCCTAAACGTTTGACTTGAGGAGATGCATGGATTCATTCGTTGTGTTATGCTAACTGCAAATTGCAAGAAGTAATATGTGAATTAATTAGTAGAACTATCGGCTCATTCAGTTAACAGTATGAGTAGGCAAGGGAAAATCATGGCCAGCTGATCGATTCCATGAGAAAGTTAAACAATAATATTAGGCCCAACTCAACGAAAATTAGTGTGATTTTTTTCTTCTATATGACGGTTGCCTTCCACGAAATGGTCCAAGAAAATTTGGTTGGTGAATCAATATAAACCTTGTATTTGGTTTAACATTATTGGAAATCAAATTTGACCAAAATTTTTTTGGGATGATCAAATCCAACTTGGGATCGTCTATTCAGATCTTGTTTGTCTGTTTACAAGTCTTCAACTTGGTCCCGTGTTCACACACAATCAAATTTAATGATAAATGTTTATTTTGCGACGACCCACCAGAAGAGCCAAAAAGAAAGTCGGTGGTATTTTTATTTAAAATACACGTTTCCCAGACATAATACGAATATCTACAGAGATAGAATTAATAAACTTGATTTTTCTAGGAAATCTGTTAGGGAAGGAGCCAAAAGTGAATGTGCACCAGCAAGGAAAGTAGGACGAGTGTCGTTTGAAGATTTAGTTCGAATTTGAACGACTCGTCCTTTATATTGTTCTACAATGCACAATTGCATAGGGATGGCAATAGGGAGGGGAAAGGAGGAGACCAACATTCTTGTACCCATCCTTGATGTTATGCATATGTCTCCATTCTTTTTCCGTCTCCGTCAGAATTGCTTGAGGAGATCCGAGTTTTTCTCTGAATAATAACAGGAGATCCCTGAGGGTCCCAATTCCCGAATAACTGATATATTTTTTTAGTTTTCAAACTTAATTCAATCATATTAACCTAAAAATATATAAAATGAAACGAAAATGATCATGAATGAGTCTTATATTTCATTCTACTCCTTCAAACTTTTGATATATATAATATTCAAATAATGATTTTCAAAACAAAATTCAAATAATGTGATTTTTATACAATATTGACGTGATTGTTGTCCATGAGTAATGATACTTGTTGATCACCGACTATGGCGCCACAAAACCGCATGTGTGGCTGTTAGTTGATGTTGCGATGAGTTAGGCTACTCGATAATTGATAACGCTACGTGCTACTAGGCTATGATGAGATGAAGACGAGTTGGTGCTTACTACTGCACGAATAAATTGGAAAGGATGAGCAAGACTGTAAGAAAGTGATTTAGAGTTTGATTTGTGAGTTATGAGCTTGTGAGATTGTGTGCTTTTGGTTATAGTTAAGTCTAAATTATATTAAACATTTTATATTAACTAATATTTATATTATTTGTATAAATAATTTGATATTTGTTAGTGACACCAATATTTAATATTTAATATTTTACAATTTAAAAAGTATTATTTATTGACTAATAATTCTAGAAAAATAAAAATAAAATTAAAAATTAAAATAGGGAAATGGGAAAATGGGGAGGGGATGGAGATTCCACCCCATCCCCGAATAAGTAATTGGGTAAAAAATCGTCTCCGTCCTTTCTCCAAATAAGAAATTGGGTATAAAATCGTATTCGTACCCTCCTCAAATGGGAAAAATCTGCAAAGGCCCCCGTCCCCGTCCCCATAGAAATTTCTGTCATCCCTACAATTGCACACAACTTCTCGGCTTTCTAGTAATTACTTGGTTTTAAATAAGAATACATATAATATGTTCATAACTTTATCCACGTGCAAGCTGCGCTGATCTTAATCTAAATAAATTTTTAGATATTTTAAAATTGTGAATGTTATTATCTTTCATCCGATGCTGTTCTGTCCGGCCAGACTATTCAAAGTTAAAGACGGAAATATTCACGTGTAATAAAAATATTGAAAATGATTTATTTTGTACTAGTCAAGATGCCGTGGGTATGTTTGGAATTGCGTTACCTTCCCAAATAATTAATTCCTATAAACATTCTCAAATACTTAACTTTTCGAATAGTTTTAAGATGTCTGGTAATTGGTAAATTAAGATTACGAGAGAATCACTTTTTAAATAATTCATACTACATTGTTTAGTAATTAATCATAAATTATATTCTTTATAGATTCAATGATCAAAATGGTACATAATTACTATGATAATAACAAATTTTAACCATTTTTATTAGTAAATTAAATTCATACAAATCAAATTCTAATTAAAAAAATTTTTAATGAAGCAAATTAATGTTTTAAATTGATAAAAAAAAGCCACCGGAAAACTTAGTTGTTATTGCCGGCCGCCGAGCCGCCGCCGTCTCCAGTGAATACAGTAACCTTCCGGTGTCACTGCCATGACTATGAGATCATAAATTTCTCGATCTACGTATTGGTCGTGTTCTCGTTGAAAGAAAAAATTACGACAGGGGTTCACGAACCACCAAAAGAGCGGCAGCCACCACAACGCCGCCAGTTGCTTTAGGTGCGTGTCGCTCCTCCGTTTAGTTTCATCCGATGAAAAAACTATCATTGTATAGATCGAGAAATTCTCGGTATGATAACATACGGTATGTCGTCGTAAGGTTAGTATCACCGGCGACGACGACGTCATTGCGGTGGGCAGCGGTAGTTTCAATTCACTGGCGGTTTTTTTTTTTTAATATTTTGCTTGATTTTTAAAATTAAAATATTATTTATTGTTTAATTTTGTTAGAATGATAATTTTGTAAATAATTAATTTCTTCAAGGGCAACCTTGGTATTCTACCTTACCAAGACAGATTGTCACCTAATTAGATTTTAAAAGACTACTATTTCCTACTTCTAAAAATCAATACAAAAATAATTATTTAAGAAACATATTGCTTAACAATGACTTTTAAAGTTTACCAAACATATTTTTGTTGTTAGATTGTTAAATCAGTAATTATTTGACAATCTAAAGTAATCCTAAATAGGAGTTTGGCAAACAATTTGAAATACTAACTAGGCAACCTAAAAGGGGTGAATTGGATTCTAAAAATTTAAGCAACTAAAATTTAATGCAATTTAAACTAAGTAACTAAAATCAAAATAAACAAATTAATGTACAATGAAAAATAAGAGATAGAATAAGAGAGAGCAAATATATGATTTTTACGTGGTTCGGCCAACTATGCTTAGTGCTTACGTCTACGCCTTCAAGCTCACCGGGCTTAAGGATTTCACTAAGTAAGCCTCCAAACTTCAACAACTCTTACAATTGATTTCTAAAGTGTCAACAAACTTTTACAACAAAAGATTATCCCCAATCTCTTAACCCAAGTATATTCAAACACTTACAATCACTCAAAAATCAAGATTACAAATGAATTTTCTCTCGCACAAAGTGTTTGATTACAAATGAAAGATCAATGTGTGAACAAGTGAAACAAAAATAATTTTAAAGTTCAATGATAACTCTTGGATCTCTTAATGCTTGAATTTGATTGAGCCATTTTATAGTTGAAGTTGAAAACTAACCATTGTTGACTTTCTACACGAAATCAGATTATCGTTTAGCCTTTATTGGATCCCCATTTTGACTTGAACAAATGATTATTGTGTTATAATTTCAAATTGTCGAATCACCGTTGTCTAGATACCGGTTTGTCGTCAGTGTCCAAAAGCTAATTTTCAATTCTGTTCGATGTCAGTTAGCTATTATCTCATAAACGGTTAGCCGTTTAATACGGTGAAATTATTTTCTAAAATTATAATTTTACCTCAAAACCTTCTATAATTATATGATGGTTTAAATCTTCATAAAACTTTACAAACAAGTCAATTTTCAGAGTTTCGAGACAATACTAGTTGATGTCAAAGTTTTTCAAACTTTTTCAATTAGACCATGAACTTAAAAAACAATCAATTTCATTAAATCACTTTTCTTTTAAGTATAAAACATTTATTTTATCAAAATAATGATTTATTTAAAATATATGAAAAAAAATTTGAACTTTTAAAAACTTAATCATTCTTAATATCAAAATCATCATTACAAACACATACATGTTAACACAATTTGATATGATATGTTCTGATCTATTTTATATTGAAAATTTGAGTTCAAATCATATTTGAATGAAAAATTCAATTTGATTGGGTGGGATTCTGTCTAACCGGTCGGATTGCGTTCGAATCAAGTTAAACTCGATGCATTTCAAAAAATCGATCGGGTTAGACCACAATTAAAAAAATTATTAAAACAAAAAAAAATCTAAAACCTAAATACCTAATCGATTAAGCCTAAAACCACACACACAGAGCTCACACCACATCACGCACCTAGCTTAGACCATAGGGCGGCGGCACCGACATGAACCAGGCAGTCACCGAGGCAATGCATACGCACACACATATCCAGTGACTGACGCCAGCTGCCGCTGCAATGTGAAGCTAGTCCACAGCGACGCGCCGACGTGACCTACTCCAGCTTGTTCCATCGTGACCATTGCTGCAGCTTGCTCCACCGACCACCACCTTCTTAAATCCAAATCTAGTGACTTTTTTATGGTATACTTATATTACATTAAATAATTAATTATGAATTTTCGTTATATCATCTGTGTTATATGATATGTGCAATGTATGATGGTGATGTGATGTAACTGTTTGATACTTGTTATTTTCAATTTGAAAAGCATTATAATTCAGATACTTTTGCTATATTATGTGCATTCCTTTTACCCATCATAATTCATACATAACCATTATAATTGAGATAATTTTTTATTTGATCTGTCGATCGTTGAAATACAAATATTGTGTTTGGATAACTTTTTTATCAACCCGACTAACTCAAAATCCGATCGGATTGATCGAACCCAAATTTGCGTACCCCTCAATCCCAAACATACTTTGAGAGAGATCAAAGGGATGTTATATATATAGTCAAGTAACATATCAGTATTGCATATTTCTCTGCTTCTAGATGAACAAATATTACAAATGTAATGAAATGTAATGCTATGCCAACTAATCCTCTTCTTACCTAACAAATAATGCCCAACTACAAAATAAATCAACAATAACCAATGCCATGAAGTTGCTATATTAATTTACAGAAGTGTGTGTGTGTGTGTGTATACGCTGGAGAAGTAAATTTTGATCAACTCTGGAAACGTTTCATGCTGCTACCTCTCCTTTTAACTTGTTTTCACAAAGAAGATAGCAAACTGTCCAAATATTCACTGCCCAAGTCCTGAAACTCAAGCACGTCCAATTCATGGCCAAATGCACTTTCCATGCTGGCCGTTCTCATTATTGGAATTGCGGGCTCATCAATCATCATATAATTCGTAGCGCCAATATTTTGGTATTCCCACTCTCTCGATGTTCTCTTTCGATTTCGAGAGCTAGAAATGTTATCATTCTCTTGAGAAATGGTCATCATACTCAAATTATTGAATCCGGCTCCTGAAAATTCAGTTGCCATAGCATTATTAGCAACTTCCTCAAGTGGGAAATTAAGGTGTGCCTTGGGACCTCTAATTCTTAAAGCAGCCTTGTCATAAGCCAAAGCAGCTTCCTCAGCTGTGTCAAAAGTTCCAAGCCAAGCTCGGGCACCTTTCCTCGATGAATCCCTTATCTCCGCCGCATACTTACCCCATGGACGCCTCCTCACTCCCCTATAGTGTCGCGTAGATGTAGCCACCTTCTCCACTCTCATAGCATTCATTTTATTAGGCCCTGGTTCGGCACTACTGGCAGTGTTACTATTAATACGGCAAATCTTGGAATCATCACCAGTAGTATTACATTTATAGGATTCCTTGGTTGTAGGGATAATTCCATCGAGTAGTTCCTCCCAAGCCTCAGCTCCCATCGAAATCCATCTCCCAAGACTTGGTAGCCTTTCTAGGATTTCAACTGAGCCATCAAGACTTGGCATTTCTTCCCATGATGATGATTTTGAAAATTCCGATGCGTCGCTTGTTCCTGATCTTTGGATTCTTCCGTCTTCACTACTACCAATGAAGTTCGCCCATACATTCTCTAATATTGATTCAGGTGCTGCATCATGATCATTTTGTTGTGTAGCCATGTTACCGTGACACATCTCTCTCTCGATATCCCTAATAATTAATTTCTTATATTTTAGATTAGAGGATGTTTTCAGTTGGGAAATAAACATATATATAAAGCTTACTTAGACGCGTAATTTTAACAATTCATCTATGGATTTTATTATACACAATGAATGGATACCCAGTTGGAAACTTGTGCTTCAATTCACTAACCAGCTAAGTTAATGGTGGATAGTTCGATTTTGAACATTGAGAATGAGGTGGTTAGTTGACTTGTGTAACCATTATAATAATTTGTGCTGCTAAACCGTATATAGATGCCATGTATATTGTATATAATATCGCAAGCCCTTCCTTTAATTCATAATCAATCGAAGAAAAAACAAAGAATTAAGGAAATGTATAGCTGGCTAGCTAGAATATGCATGATTCGTCATAGACTTATTGACTTTGTATTTGGACATTCGTATTTCAATTTATCTCCATTAAGTGAATTTTCATAAAGATAATAATTCCTATGTCTTCCATTTGAAGAAAAAAAAAAAGGAAAAATAGGAGGGAAACATATTTTCATGTCAAAGTTTTCCTTAAAGACAGCCTGTGACCATAACAAAAAAACGATGAAAAGATTTGTTTGCATCTTTTTCTTATTTTAATTTATTGATTTAAGGGTAATTTCACAGTATCCCTTTATGAATTGGCGATTTTCAAATCACTCTATTATTTTTGAAAATCATAATTTATTTCTATTTTTGTTAATAATGAAAAAAAAATTAATCAACTAGTTCCCATTTTTTTTAGTGTATTATACTATCTAGTATCCGAAGACCACATTGAGATCTGACTAATCCAAATTCAAGTCGGGTATGACCATTAGAGCGGCAAACCTCTCCTAAAAAATATTTAATGCAGCTGCACTTTTAAGTCTCGAACCATTTCTCTTATCTTTTAAACAAAAATGAGAATAACTTAAAATTTTTAAAAATAAAGAGAATAATAATTTAAAAATAATCAATTCACAAGAAGATAATGTGAAATTTACCCTTGTTATAAACTGGTATGAATTAGTAAAAATTTAGGCTCACGCGTGAAGTTGAAAGAAGGAAGATGATTGGTTGTTAGCGGCAATAACAGAAAGCTGAATAGCCATTATACAAATCACCTTTGACCCATTGCTCAAGTTACTTCATTCTCAAGGATAAAGTTTGTGTGATATTAATAAATAAGTGGAATAGCCTTTTGAATGTTACTTTGAAGACACAGTTCACTGTTCCAAATCCTTGTTCGGCCGGATGATCAAAATAACATAAAAAAGTATGCAACTGCATATTCGACCTATGATCATCTTGATTTTAACAATGTTTCAATGGATTGTCAATTAAATTTTTAGAATTGATCATGCGCTCGCAATGAATGTTCAGTGGTCCCGTAAAGGGCAAAAAACGTTTGCATCTTTCAAAAAAAAAAGAAAAGAAATTTCATTCTTAAATGGGTTAATTTCTGTGGCGAATGTACAATAGAAAGACTATTACAATAATCCTATAACCTTCATTATTTGATATTTCTATTCATTTATGTTATTAGTACGTAGTGTGAAAATCCACAAAGGCAATACGGCTGGGCGCTGAGCCGGTCTTCGATTTCCTGCCACCCAAGAATTGCCACCTTGCAGATTGGAACATAGATAGATTGAAAAATGCGGGACGTTTTATATTGTAATAAAAGTGTCACACGCTTCTTCATAAACAATAAAATCCACCATGACTAAAGGCGAGATTTACAAGTTTTAAAATCAAAGCAAGCTGGAGTTTTATTCAAATAACTCATAACTTGATCTGTATTCAATGCATTGAAGATAGAGACTTCGCTATAAAACTTGTACAATAAATTATCATCAGCCAATTAACTCGCTTGATTTATCTATACTCAAGAATGTTTTCATGGCTAAAACGTTTGACTTTAATTTTAATCACTTTTGCTTCTATTTAGAGTAAAACGAGCTCATTAACTGGCAATGTGTCACAAGTTTATTATGTACCTTTATAAGTATGACTATGCATATGGAAGTAGCAGTTGTATATAGTATCTGTCTATTATGATGCCCTTTTGGAAATAGTATTAAGCTTTTGTAGTTAAAGAATAAGAATAAATATTATGCCTCCTATATCATTATATGACTCTTTAACATTGTTTGAATCATTTAAATCGTTATCAGTTGATGAATGCAGTAATTGTTTTGTGGGCTACTAAGGATTTGATGTTGCTATGCGGTAACCTAAGATGGTGAGATATTGGATGCTTGGACCTTTAAACATAAACTCACGTTGGGTTTGAAACAATGTTTCATGCGGGGAACAAGTCATTTTCATCCCTAAGATTTAATGCAATATATATTTCATCCCTACTTTGCAAACAATATCCTAAAATATCCTTCCGTTAATTTACCGTTAATATAAAACTGTTAACTAGTAATTCACTGAGGGTAAAACATGATTTTTCATTAAAGTGATACAAACTATATTAAAATAATTTTTTATACAATTAAATGACACTACAAAATATGCAAAATTTATTGATTTTTTCTTAAACGAAATCAACGATGATATAGTTTGATATAACCATTGAATAATTGTCATAAGGAACAAACTGTAATTAACACAATATCTTTAAATTATTTGAAGAAAAATTCAAAAATACCAATAATTTTTATGTGCTTGCATGTGCTGACTGTTGAATATCTTTTTTATCTTTAACTCAATTCAAGCCATTTTACAGTGTAATTAGAGAGTATACTTATATGAATAAGAAAATTGTGATATTTTTAGTACTTAGATCTAGGGTTTATATAGTTTTCATGCCGCCAAAATAGAAAGAAATGAAAAAAGAATTGTTTGAAATAGATGTTTTTCATCTTTTTAGGTATTTCCTATTTAGTGTGATTAGTTAAAATCATTTTTAATTATATGTTAATTTTTATTTATTTTTCTAATTTTCTCTTTGATGAAATTTTTTTTTTTATCTTTAATGAATTACTAACAAACGATATTCAATTAATGGTGAGTTAATAGAAATATATTTTAAATTATTATTTAAAAAGTAAAACTAAAATAACTTGTTGTATGAAACTTTAGGGATAAGAAAGATTTTTTCCTGTTACAAGCGTGACCCAGTACCTTGATATTGATTATAGCATTGAAAGCAAATATTAATTTGCAAATCAGAATCAACTGCCGCCGCTTCTGTTCCAGCTGTAAGCATTCAATGAAATATAAACGTGGATTTTGCTTATCTAAAACATTTATTGCTTGCATGAGCTTCGTCATTAAAGCAGAAACATATTGTGACAAATCAAATCTTGCCTCTTCAATGAAATTGATTGCCGTAATATACAACAACATTAACGAAAAATGTTAAAGTATATCGCTGGTAAAAAGAATACTTACTCTCAATTGAGTGAACAAATTGATAGTAATCTGCAAAAAAAAAAAAAATCTAAATTAATATAATTACTCAGAGAATAATAATTGCACATTTATAAGCATTTATTTGTGGGCTGCAACGATTTGCTTTGTTGCTTTCGAAAAAAGAATGGCCAATATTGCGAACCAGTAATTCATATCACAATTTGTACACTCAGTTTCTCCAAGAAGCACACATATTTCTTGAAGGATTAATTTAATTAGTTGAATCCGAATACACGATTGCATCCATAGGAAAAGTTCGACCGTACATCTTTTTCCGGCATCATTGGACCATATGCTTGTGTGATCACAGTACTGAATGATAAAGTATAGTTGTTTACAGTCTCGTTTAAAAGTTCCTCATTATTAAGTACTTAAGTTGTCATATGGTTCGTTACATGATTTGTTTCAATTTAAAATCAAAACACATGCTCTTCGTTAGTAACTAAATACACACAGCCGTACTCTTGAAACCACTTCTATTTTAGATCTAATGGTTAAAAAAGAAAAATACAAACTAAAGGTGTGATGCACCAGTTGCATCGTAGTAGTTGGATCCAATTTTGAATTTAGAAAATAATATAAGTGTCAATAACTTTGTTTTTAATTAAATCACTTTTTTTCAAAAAAAATTTGTATAAATTATTTTTTGATAGCTTATAAGTTGTTTTAATATATATATATATATAGTAGTTTTCTGATCAGAGATTTTAAAGTGCGGAAAAGTCAGGAAAAACTTTAAAACCACATGACTTTAAAAACTTACAGTTTTAAGTTTTTAAAATCATACAATTTTAAAATTTTTCCGCACTTTTTCGTATTTTAAAATTCATGACCGTAACATTTCTCTCTCCCTCTTTATATATATATTAGACTTATTTTTCAATCAATTGACTACAGACAAAATTTATATTTCCAAAAATAATAAAGTTCCTTCTCTAGTTTACAAGTTTTAAGCTTCGTCAAAATACAAAAGTAATTTGTATATATATATATAAATGTAATGTGTTGGGACCATCTAAATTAAAAAGCTCAATAATGTGTTGGGAGTTGGGACTATAAGCCTTTCTGGACGAAACGCTTCTATTTATGAAGTGGCCCCCTCATTATCACAATTGTTTCTCATAAAACTAATCAAATATATATGTATCAAAAAACTCTTTTTTAACTCTTTATTCTTAAAGTGATATTTAAGGGTTATTCACTGAGGTCTTAATTTCTCGGTGTTACGAGTTAATTACATCTGTCTGCGGACATGCAGCATTCTTACTGAAAAAATTCCGTCCAAGAAAGCCATATAGATCGTTTACTATTGAAAATGCATAAAACTTTCAACTATCCAAGAATTAAAGTAATTAAGATCAAAGAAATAAAGGATTACATCACTTGTTTGCCTCGAAAGCTATTGAATAACAGTCTGTGACTTTTGAGAATTCTACGAATCGAATTTGAGTGTATACCTGCAAAAGATATTTTGATGCTTTAAGTTAGTGTTTATCTTTAAAAGAGCTTTTGGATCTAGAAGAATCTGAAAATTTCTGATGATTATTAAAGGAAATCAGGTAAAAATCATTTTCTTGATCCTTTTGACCTCTATTTATAGACTCAGAGGTACAATGTTGGTAGGAGATTCTATCCACCATTCGTCTCCTGCGTTTAATTTACACTGTTAGATTTGATAACTATTCTTGTTTGCATCTGACTTTCTTGCACGTGATTCTGCTAGTAATCACGTGCTGCTTTATTGTTAATATTTGAGTCTATTCATTGTCAGCTTTCTCCAGTTCTTTCATATAAATCATCATGTAGTTATCAATTTCCAATATGGAATTCACGTAAACCATATCCATATTAATTTCTAATCCACAATTAATATAAACTGTAGATGTATTGATTTTTAGTTCAAGATTAACACAAGTTATTTCTGTTATTCAAATTAACAATTTTAATAGACTTGTGATGTAATGTAAGTGGTTATATATATATATATATATTTGGCACTTACAACTATAATCTTGTCAAAGTTTAGGTGGAGTTAATGATTTCTTAATGTATTTTGTGAACTAATGACTTGCATCATTTGATTGAAACAATAATCGCACGATTATGACACATAATAACATCCAAATTCTTAAACTAAATTATATTTCCTTTGATGAGACCACGCTTAATTAAGGTTGATTTTGGCAAAAAGCAGTTGAGACCCTAAGACTAATAAGGAAACGTTTGTTGGTTTGGTTTCCAAACTGCAGCAACCTAATAAATTAGAAATAGTGACGAAATCATCAGAATTTATAAAAATAAAAAAAAAGCTAGAGAGGGTACTTTTGTCATTTAGAAATTCAACTTACTAAAAAAAAAAGGCCAAATGTGGAAGTGGAACCTATAAAATGAGAGTTATTTCACCAATGATGATGATGATCACTCATCAGTTCCTATTAAAAAAAAGCAGATATGGAACTGTATCAGAAATATTATAAGCTGCTCCTTCTTCTTCTTCTTCATCTCTTTCTCTGCATGCCATTCTTCAGTTCAGGAGCACAAGATCTAAAGAAGCAAAGGGCTTGGAATAATTCGGTTTCAGCTATGTTTGTGTTTGGAGACTCGACTGTGGACCCTGGAAATAATAATTTCATTAGCACAGCATTTAGAAGCAATTTCCATCCTTACGGACAAGATTTTGAGAACCAAACACCAACCGGAAGGTTCACAAATGGCCGGCTCACTACTGATTTTGTAGGTAAATTTTAAACTTATATGTGAAATATGAACTAAATACAGTATCTCGACATGTCATATGTTGAGTCTGTAGCAGCACGACTTGTCGTCTGATAGGCATTTGAGTAAAAACCGACATGAGCCATTGTGTCGTTCTTTGTTTAAGTAGCTCACATGTTTGGCACGTGAGCTGAACAAGACCCTTTACTTGTGAAACGACTAAACCAGAAGCCGTTTTGAACATGCTTAATGAAGGCACGTTGCAAGCACATGACTCAGTTTCAGCTTAGCGGGAAAAGTCGTTGAGTGAGGAAAACCCAGAATCTGTTTATAAAGAGCTGAAGGTCTGGGTTTTGGTAATCGATCTGAAAATCAAGAGAGGGCAAGAAAGAAGGGAATGAGAGAGAGAGTTTAAGCTAAACTTGTAATCTCCATTTGTGATTGTTCTCTGTAAACTCTTGAAAGCAATAAAGTGAAACCACAGAGCTTGTTTCCAGTGGATGTAGGCATCATTCATTTGGTGCTGAACCACTTTAATCCGTGTGTAATTTTGTGCTTGATCTTTTGTTATTCTTGAATCTCAGTAGCTTGATTTCTTCTTGGTTAGTTCTTGATCATAACCAGTGAGTTAAGTGTTCTTGGGGTGGGTTTAGTCTTGATAGATAGGGCTTAAAACACAACATTATACAATATTGGAAAGCTAATTAATTTATTATCATTAATTTGCAGTTCAGAAGCGGAAATGTGACCGAATTTTGGTTTATCGCAGCTTCTTATGTAGGCGTCAAAGAGTACTTGCCTCCTTATTTGGACCCAAATCTTAGCATGGAGGACCTTATGACTGGAGTTAGTTTTGCCTCTGCTGCCTCTGGATTTGACCCACTCACGCCAAGAATATCTGTCTCTCCCTGCACCTATCTCTTTATATATATATATATATATATATTCACGCGCACACATTCAAAAATGTGTGATGATATATATTAATATCATAGATTGCTGCTGATAAGCAAATGATTACATGTGTTTTTCCATTAATTTCAGAATGTTATTGACATGCCAAGGCAACTAGAGTATTTTAAGGAGTACAAAAGGAGAGTGGAATCAGCCATTGGAAAGCAAAAAATGGAGCAACATATAAAGAGAGCCGTTTTCCTCATTAGTGCTGGCACAAATGACTTCATTGTCAATTATTATGCTCTGCCAATTCGAAGAAAGACCTACACGCTCTCAGGTTACCAGCAGTTTCTCTTGCAACAAGTTAAACAGTTTTTGCAGGTAATTTGGCCCCCTCTCCATTTCCTAAATCACTGATGTGTTAATTTAGTTAAAAGAAAACACAAAGTTTATGCAATTAGTAAAAATGAAGTATACGGGCCGCTTCATGATGTTGGCTTTCCACAATTACCTTCTTGTCCCATCTATTTATACACAATAATTTATTTCACACACACACACACACACACACGTGTTATAGTAAGGTACTTTCTTGCCGACGAAAAGTTTCATTTAGCAAGCAAGGCTTCATCAGTTAGAGATATTAATTGAACATTAATGATTTGTGTTCCCTGGCCATTTGAGATTCAGAGGATAGAATTTGACCACATCCACATGCATGCAATAAATAGTAAGCGATATAATGTAGAGACGTCTGCAATTCTTACTTCTTAGTCGTAACATAGCATAAAGATTAATTGGATGGTGGTTGCTGCTGGATCCCAAACAACTGTCGTCATAAGCTGCTAACAATGATGTGGGTCTGGGTCTTTACAACTTTGTACTTGCTGCCTGCTGGATGCTAGTAATGCCGGTGAGAATATCCATCCCAACTGTGCTTGAGCACTCTAGTTACGGTTCCAACGCTAATAGCTTAAACTAATCCCAAAAAGAAATTGTCAAAATCCTCACGCGAAATTAAAATCTACGTCATCAACAACAACAAAACTCATTAATTAATTATTCATAAAATTTAACAAAATTCAATAACAACAACATCGTATGTGTGTAGGTAGTGATGGATTGATGGTGACGGTGATGGTGGCCATATCGGTGATGAAAATAGGTGATAAGTGAAGACGATGGTAGAGAGAGAAGGAACAAGAAAATAATAATAAGAGATTAATTGAAAAGTTGTGGCGGATGAAATAATAGGAGGGGTCAAATTATTCTCGAATTAATCCGGGGACAATGCGTTCCCTGGGCCAGAATTGCCTCGGCTCACTGCTCCTAGGTCTATAGGCTAAGCCCAAAAGAGCAATTAACCCCGCAGTAGCCCATGAGCGTCGCATTCAGAACAAGCTCGTCGTCGCAATCTTTAATTTTGATAGCTTAATAATCTAATAAGTACTTAGCTATTGTTTGTGTGATTAATAATAAATTTATATTACAGGGTTTATGGGAAGAAGGAGCCAGAAAAATCGCAGTGTCAGGGCTGCCTCCAATGGGTTGCTTGCCTGCTGTTATCACCCTTAATTCCTACAATGCGCTTCTTCAGCGTGGCTGTATAGAAAAGTACTCCTTCGTCGCCCGACAATTCAATTTAATGCTCCAAAATGAAGTGAATTCCATGCATTTTGGCACAGCCCAACTTGGTGCCAAAATCGTCTTTGTTGACATATATGCACCGCTGGCTGACATGATCCAAGGCAAAGGAAGACTTGGTAAGAATTTTCTTTAATTTGACTAAAATTTCCGTGATTATTTGCAAATTTATTTATTATTAAAAAAATTCTTTTGAGTGGATTATATATATATATATATATAATTATTTTTTTTTTTTTTGGCAGGATTTGATGAGGTAGATACTGGCTGTTGTGGGAGTGGATATTTGGAAGCGGCGTTTTTATGCAACCCAAATTCAATCGTGTGTGCAGACCCATCAAAATATGTGTTTTGGGATTCAATACATCCAACTGAGAAGACTTGCAACAACGTCTTCAAGGCCTCTCGTTTTATCATAGATGATATAATTGGAGGCTAAATTGTGGTTTAATTATTAAAAGAAAATCCCAATGTTTAATAATGTTATGAGCTTTTAAAGTAATTGAATCAATTAATTGTTTGTTATATTTTATTTTTGAAATTGTAGTTGGATGTTTTCATAAATTTTATTGTTAAACTATTATATAAATAAAAATGACTAAAATAGTCAAAATATTTGATGAAATTTACTTAGATATATATAAACATGTAAATATAAAGTAATGTTTTGGTTGCCGATCTCATATTTTATTAAAGTAAAAGACCCTATGAAAGAAAATAAAAACACATATTATAATATTCTACAACATGAAAATGCACTCCACCGAGATGTGTATATTGGCTTTTATTGTTTATCTTTTACTTGGTGGACTGCGCTCTAAAGTGGTCTAAAACTATTTGTCACGTGATACTAATGGATTTCGTTATGCTTTGTTAAGGGGTTTGGCACATTTAATTTGCATTTATCTATTATTTCTTTAACAGAAGTTCTCCCTCATTTTAGTGAGGGAACAGATTGTGGGTTAGTTGAAGGCCAGCCCAGCAAAGAGCGATCGGTCAAGATATTATTCCTGAAATATGGGGATTTCATGAAGGTGACAAGGAGATTTAATGAAGGGGAACATCACATTATACGTTAAACAGATTGCTGAATTATTAGAATGTGCTTTTTTTTTTACCAACAAAGTGTTGGCTCCACTGGCAATGGAGTCCCCTTAAGTGGCTTGACTGGGTTTGCTCCCCAGTTCGAGTCGCAGGGAAGTCGCCTTTGTTGGGAGAACCTGTGCCTCCCGGTTCGAGCGGGGACTTCTAGTCTGGGTTGTGGTACGGGCTTAAAGGTGTCTCCCACAGTTGGGGCCCTCCCCAGGATACCTCGTGGATAAGACCAAAAAAAAAAGAATGTGCTTTTTTTTTTCTGAAAGCGAAGAGATTGAGGAAGTAGCGGAAAAAATTAGCGAAGCCATGTATTTTCGATAATATTAAAGATTTGGAACTAAACAAGAATGTTAAACGGTAAAGTACCAGGTCAAGGGGGAGACTGGAAAAATTAATTTACTCCAGCAATGACGGAAAGCTTGGTGAAATTATTGGAAGAAAAGTTTGTTGGCTCTGGCCTCTGGGCTCACCTTTGTAACCTTATAGAAGGTTTCAAGTTAATTGATTTCAAGTGCTTGCTTTTGTTTCATTAATCAATAAGTACTTGAATCTCTTAGAGGATATGGTGAACTTGGTGCACGTTAGTTTATATTTAGAATCTCAATGTATCTTAGTGTTGTCTACGCTTGATATGCTGTTTCAGTATGGATCGCGTTGAATTTTTTTCAAGTCTCAATTATTCCGAACAAAAAAATAATAAACAGGGACGCATAACCGTTTGTCAGAAGTCGATGTCCTTAATTAGAACAACGCATTCACATCGAGTGATTCCAGACCCTGTCGGGCAATAATTTCATACATTTTTTGTGTTGGGTGAACAGCATCCCAGAATGCATATTTCCCAGCGTCAGCGCAAGTGGTCAAGCCTCTACATGTATCCCCAAATTCCACCGTTCCTGTCCCACAACACCCTTTCGCAGTTTCGGTAAAACCTGCGATTTTTTTCCCCCCCAAAACAAACATCAGTCACTCAAAACTTGTTTAAAAACCAAAACAGCTTGCGATGCAAAATACTGACCATATTTTTTGGGTTTGTTTACAGCGTCTAGGATAATATCATAACAATCAATATAAGCAGCTTTAATCCCTATTGTCCTTCTGAGAATGGCCAACTTCTCTCGAATCTTGGAGTTCAACGAGGCTGCCACCTTGTTGTAACTTTCTACACATGCTGTTTGGTCTTGTAGAGTCTTGACAATTGGCATGCAGCCCAAGGGAGGTACCCCAACAACCACCAATCTTGTGGCCCCTAGACTTTTCATCGCCTGCAGTCAGACAACCACATGTGTTACACCAGAAAGAAGATAGGACCCAAAATTGAAGAAGTTTTCAGAGAGGGTAAATAAATACAATGGTAATGTGGTTGGTAAACTATAGCTGGTGATTTTTAATGGAGGTACGGGTGATCGCACACTTGTGAACCTAACTTCTTAAAGAAAACTTCACTTACTTTTTTCTTAATGTTTTTTGCTTATAATACGCTTTCCACTATAATTTTAATATAATGCGAGTGTGTGACGTTATTTTAGGGCACAATTGAATATAGACAAATAACAAGTATCAAATTCCAGAAAGAGAGAGAGAGAGAGAGAGAGCGAGCACCTTGATGTCCTCAAACATTGAAGAGACCAAGTAATTTTCATACTGTTCCACAGTATATTGCCTGGAGCGAGTGGGCTCCAAGTAATAATTTTGGAGGAAGTCATTTGTGCCCATACTTAGTAAAAATATAGAATTGCCAATGATTTCTTCCGCCTTCTTCACACCGACCAAATTTCCCAGGTGAATCTTGTAATGCTTAAGGTACTCCAATTGTCTTGATACAGATAACACACTCTGATTCACCGAAAGCAAAATTGACTCAAGCATTGCTTCTATTTCACGACAAAGTAAAAGCCAAGCAAATTTGAATAAGAAGATTTATTAGAGGACTTACAGAGAGATTGGCAGTGAGGTCATCATAACCGGAACCGGCAGAAGCAAAGCTAACTCCATGTAACAAATCTATCTTCTTGATAGTGGGATCAAGAAAGGCCGGAATGGCATTTGTAAAGCCAAATGATTCAGCTGTACAAGGAATAAACAGGAGAATTAAATTAAACGGAGGGAGTGAGAATATATGATGCTGTAATATATACTAGTTTAGGAATTTGCTTTTTTTTTTTTCCACAAAAACTCAGCATGCGTGCTAAACTATCTAGAAGTGTAGGGTCATTATTGAGCAACTTTTGTAGTAAAATAAGGAGATAGTGATGGCATTTAATTTGATAGCGGAAACCTGAATCGAAATTATAAACGCGGAATAGGCATAAAGATATGTGAAAAACGACTTACCAATGAAGTCAGTGGCAAGCCTTCCATCAGTGAACCTTCCAGTGGGACGGCCATTAAAGAAATTCTTCCCGTACGGAAGAAAATTGCCCTTCGCTGTGGTTGCAAGACGGTTGTTGTTGCCAGGATCAACACTGGAATCTCCAAAAACCAACATAAAAGTCACATTGTTTTGAGCTGCTATTCTTCTAAATTGAGCAATGCCCAAAGCCTGTGAGAGTTGCATCAAGGCTGCGACCAAAGCCATCACCACTAACACCCTCATAGCCTTCAGAGCCATTGCAATTGTGAAGGACAAGTTTTTACACCTTTTGTTTGTTTAACGTGATCAAACTCCAAAGTGATACATATCTTAAATAGGCCTGATCGATGATAGCTGGCTTTTTCTTTTTTTTTGGGTGTGTGTGAGGGGAAGAGATAGCTGGTTGTGTTGGTTGAACACTTTCAACTTGTACATGTCTCAAAAATTAATGCTGAGCCTGAGGGATTTCTTGTACCTGGCAATAAAAATTGGTTGCTATTGGGGCAAAAGATAAGTTCTAATGTAACTGGGAGCAGTACAATTGTCTTCAATGTTACGGCAGTTTAGGGCCCCATGTCCATCGCCAACTCAAAAATGCAGATGCTGATCATTAGCTATTTGTTCAACCATTATGCTTCTAAAGCTTGTCAGATAAGCTTGCTATATTAATTATGTCCATTATTTTTGCAGCAATTGCGGATGTAACCAATAAAATTCGTTAATTAGGTTTAATCTGAGGAGCTAATGATATTTATGTACGCAAGTACACTAATAAAGTTTCCTTACAATTATCAATTATGCGTCTATGCATGAGTACCCTTATGTCTTTTTATCAGTATGACAGAGCTAGACAACGATATGAAGAGTGAATTAAACTCGTTGTCGTTGCAAATTGCAATGCGCCTCAAGATTGGGTGTCAAACATAAATTAAAAGATTTTAGATTTTATTTCTTGCCACAAAAGAATAAATAAATAAATAAATCATCTGTGAATGTCCAGTACTGCGATGAAAATTAGCTGTGAAGATCTGCATAATCACACATGCAACTATTCAACTGTATAAGAGGTTTTGATGTTTGATAGAGATTGACGGCCCTATAAAAAAGTTGATATTGGCTACATGCAACAATCGCACATGCATTTTAATTTTGATTTTGATGGCAATTTGAATTTACATTTTAATACTTTATCAAAGATAAATAAATCTGAGTTGTGGTACGGATTTAAATGTGTCTCTCACAGTTGGGGCTCACTCAAGACCACCTCGTAGTTCAGACAAAAAAAATAAATAAATAAAGAGAATGCAGTTGCGCGAGTACTTTATCTCGACTTCTGTAAGTTCTTGATCAACAAGTGCAGTCTCAACTTTCTCTTTTTGATCGGTGTAATTTGATTATTATAAGCTAACATATATATATATACTGAAAAATTTTCCTACCCAAAATTAAGTTCGGATCAAACATATCAAATAATAAACGGACTTTTACAATATTGTAAAATAATTTACAGTATAACAAATTCGTTTTAAATTTTAATCCAAATTCTAAATTCATTTCTAATAAATATTTTTGGGGTAGGTTCAAGAGACACATTTTTAAACACAATTTTTCAACCATTAGATTAGATTGAAATGAAGGATCAAGATTAGATAACATGAGTTATTAATTTCATTAATATCTTTCTCTCTCTTCTCTTTAATGTTTAATTCTCTTTCTTCTTTTATTTAAGATTTTCTTTTTTTCTCTCTCCTATAAATGATTGTAAATGAAATAATTAAACCCATCAAAATTAATTTACTTACAAACAGTGAAATAAAATAACAATATATGCAACAAACTTGTACAATTTTCGATCTGTAGTTTCAGAACTAGCACTACAAGTAAGCCGTATATGCACAACCTTTTTCAATAAACTTCGTAAAAGGTTTTAATAAAAAATCACGATCATTTCCTATCAAACAACATTGTTCTTTTCCATTATATTTTAAATTAATTTGCTTATATAATTTGTAAATGGAATATGTAAAAGTTTATACACAAACACAACAAAAAATTTAAAAAAAATTGATATAATGCCAAACAAAACATTGATATGAATCTGATCATTTCATCACGAAGCATATGTAAATAAATAATGATGCAGTTGAAGAAGATTGAGAAGAAGGGAATCTTCGTCAGCACATCCACTAATCGAAGAAAGTACAAGGACAAGTGCTTCTGGGTAATTAAAATGGGCTAGTTTATAGTTACAAATAGATTATGTAAGTTACAAAAATTAATTTTGATGGCTTTAATCATTCCATTTACAATCATTTATAGGAGACAGAAAAGAGAATTTTTTTTTTTTTTTTTATATGAAACTGAATCTTTCATTTCTCAAAATCAGTGATTACAGACAAAATACTTTCTGGAATGTTTTCCAGCCATGAGATTACAGTATCTTGCTTTAAGGCTAATTTGGCTAATGAGTGGGCTGCACTGTTGCCACTTCTCAGAATATGCTGAAATTTGCTCTGCTGCATTCTTGATAAAATGGCTTGAATCTCGGAGATTAACCAAAAGATCTCTTTCCGAGCGCCCTTTCTATTTAAAACCAAATCCACTACTTCCTGGGAATCTGTTTCAACAATCAAGGGCAAACAACCAGCTTGCTCTGCAATTTCTAAACCAAACTTTGTGGCTTCAGCTTCTGCGAAAGCAATGCTTCCATGGAACTCTGCTGGTTTCATAGCTGCTGCTGTACACTGAGAAAAGAGAAAGTTTTAAATAAAAGAAGAGAGAGAATTAAACATTAAAGAGAGGAGAGAGAAAAATATTAATGAAATTAATAACTCATGTCATCTAATCTTGACCTTTCATTTCAATCCAATCCAATGGTTCAAAAATTATGTTTAAACTTGTGTTTAAAAATGTGTCTCTTGAACCTATCCCAATATTTTATATGATTATTTTTTAGATGTGGGCACTCTTTATTTTATAAACTACGAAATTGAGATTTTTAAACTATAACTTTTATAAAATCTCGAATCCTCATATTTAAAAAAATAAGAACACTCTCGCTGATGATAGACTTTCTCTCTCTCTCTCTCTCTCTCATTAATTAGACCAGCTGCGGTGCTATGGAGTCGAGATGTTTGATTGAATGTCAACAAAATGATTCACATATACTGATAAACATGCTCCATGGTAATGCAATTTCAGCACGCAAATTGCTTCGAGAAATATATTTCTTTTAATTTTCTTTTCAGATTTTTATATTCTATGAAGTTGCATGCACTAAAAAATTATTTATGAAATCCTTTTTTTTTTGTAGTAGAGAATATAATATATTTAAATATTTTGATTTATGGAAACAAAAAGAATAAGTATAATTATGAACAAAATATATCATGAATCGACGAAAATATTGTTAATTGTTATTGTAAAAGTAAGTGATTTATTTTTTGTAGAATTACTCATAGTGATAATGTTATACTATATCAACCTTTAAAAAAAAAAAAAAATTAGACCACACCATGACATTTTTTATAGCAAGTTAAAATAGTACTAACAGTTTAGCTTCCTGATGATTTCAAATTTTTCAATAAATATATTATTGAATTATTTTATCAAATAAATCTCTAACTCTAATTGAAAATGAAATAGAAATTCTATCATTTTATAAAAAATATATAAAAAATTAAGCAATATAAGTGAATTTTAAAGATTACACCACCTATTTGAGCTAAAACATAACACCTCAACTTTGCAGGTTAGGTTCGGGTCTTATCATCAATAATTTAACAAATGTTGGTTTTCATATTCTACTTATGAGAAAATATTTTTCACATAAATATGGGTATAGTTAGGGATGGCAATGGGCACCGCCCGCAGCGGGTTTGCCATTACCAAACCCAAACCCACCCGCAACCCGCAGCGGGTTTTAATTTTTTTAAAAAACCCACCCGCAGCGGGTTTTAACAATTACCAAACACGCAATGGTACCCGGCGGATTTTTTGCGGGTTTCCGTATTTAAAATCACAAATGTTTAATATATAAATTTATAATAATAACCTCAAATTCCATATAACACACTCAATTTTATATTTAAATAATCTAAATGAAAAATTAAAATTTCCACATTAATCCAACACAAATTCTCAAATTTAAGTATAAATTACACAAATTCATTTAAAAACACAAACTAGTATATAAAAATAATGATTACATTTCATATTATCATTTAAAACAAGCTCCAAGAGAAGATATTCATTTCATTCACCACTATAAGCACCCATCCAACACAATGCCTATAATAATAATTAAGATTAATATTTTCAAATACTAATTCGAATGGAAATGCCTTTAGTTTTCTTTAGGTTATAACTTTAGAATGAGAGATGGGCCACATACTCGCATACACCACTTTGAGTCTTTGGCTATTTGGTAATTTGAATAATGACATTATTTTCTTTATACATTTTTAGATTAAAATTAAATTAAAAATATTTAGAAAAAATATTACGGGTTTGGTGGATATCCATGCGGGTATCCATCGGATATAAGGTTAATACCAAATCCACCCGCATCCATGTGCGGATTTTAGTTTATAATACTAAACCCGCCCACAACGGTTAAAATTACCCGCAGCGGGCGGGTTTTGGCGGGTGGGTTTGGACGGATTTGCGGGTTTGCCGGTACAATTGCCATCCCTAGGTATAGTTGATATGTCATCTCTCAAATATTAATGAGGACAAATATTTTATATATCCTACTATATAAATATATTTTTTTATACATCCTAATATGTGAATTTAAAAAAAAAAAGATGTGTTTGCAAAAACCTTAACCGGGTTGGACGATTGTCCATTGATGGTTAGTGTTCAAGTGGATCCGGCAGGGTTAAATGGGGCTGCTGATGGAGGCTGATGGCATTAAATTTCATTGTGGGTCGATCCATATATGATCTTTAGTCTTTAGCCCAAACGGATTTTGTGCTGATTATTGTTGACTTTTGGCTCGTTATCTACTTATAGATGCATTTTTTAGTTTATAGTAATCATAAGGTGACCCTAAAAATAGAAGTTAAAAAAAAAAAAAATTCATGCCAGTTTTGCATATCATCACCGTGTATTTGGAATAATATTTATGATTTTATGCAACTTTGGTTGGACGTACCACTTGGTTCTTTTATGCAAATTGCCTCTAATTTGAGAAAGTCTTACATGTACATTATCCGGATACATGTCCAATAGAATATATAAATATATATATATATAATTTTATAAACTCTTATTATAATTTTTGGTGTTGTTTATTTTTTTAATAGAATTTTAAAGTTTAAATAAATTATTTTTCTTCTACTAGTAAAAACTTAAATTTTAGATTTTTGAGAGTAAATGTTGAAAAAAAAATTTTAAATATTAAAATATCATTTACTTATTTGACAATTTTATTTTATTTTATTTATAACATAACTTTAAAAACTTATCTATTAAAGTAATTTTATAAATTTTTAATAAAAATTATTATTGACAACTAAACAACTAAAATTATTTTGATAAACACTCTATTTATAAAAATTCTACTAATATAAACTCTATTTAAAAAATTGTATCAAACAGAGCATTGGAGTTAATTCAATCATTTAAAAATCTGCTATTGATAATTATTATATATAATTAAATCTTGACGTATAAATGTACTTGTGTAACTATAAAGAAACAAAAAAAAAAATTTTTTTTTTGAAATTAAAAAGTAAGTATAAACTTTTGTAGGCGCCAATTTCATTTTTATAGGGAGGAGGGTGCGGTAGGAGTGGTAGGGGGAGGGGGCTCCATCAATATCGTGGGAAGAGCAAGAGTATGGAGAGAACAAGCACCAACCGCAGAAGGAGCAACAGAACAGGCATCGAAGAGAACACATTAGCAATCGTCGAATCCACCGAAGCCAAAGACACTCAAGACGCCGACGATGACAGTACCTCACTTTCCATCCCTTCCTTTCTGTTTGTTTCCCCCGAAACCCTGAAAAAATCAAAGAAATTCTTTTACGTTTCGATTTGACGTATCTGCGACGCTATAAATGTGAAGTTGTTACTTGTTATTTTATACGTATTTCTTTCAAAATTTATAGCAACCTATTTAATCACGCTTTTCAAATTAGGGATTTCTTTTCTTGAAGCTGTTCGCGCTTCTTCCTTTGCAAGTGAAGTTGCAGTTCCTCCAACTAAGTAACTTTTTTTTTCTCTTTTTTTTTATTTATATTTTTGCCTTTTCAAATAATTGGAATCGCTATTTATGTAGTTATTAAATTTATGCTTTCAAATAATGGTTTAATTGAGGAATTTGTTCTGTTTAGCAAAATGTACGCGGCTGTGTTACAAATTTTAAGGGTTGGGAAATCCCTTGAATTGATAATGTCAAGTTATCAGCTTCTTATTGATTTAGACAAGGTAATTTTTGTGGGAAAATAAATCTAATTCAATTTACTTTTACACCTGCAACTGCATTAACATTGTATTATGAGTACTTATATTATTTGTTGACATTATCTATTATTGGTATAGCATTTTCCACAGGTGTTTGTTTCCAAATCACACGAGCTGGTTGTTGTTGATGAGGTATTATTCCGTCCACAATGTTTTTTATGGTATTTATGGACAAAAAAATTTATTTGATGATATTCATATTTCCTACTATATCTTGCATGTATTGCACATATATATGGGCCTCCATGGTTCTTATACAGGTTCGACAACATGACCAGTTCAAATTAATATCTCAGGAAATGTAGAATCATCTATTGTAATTTGTAGATTTTAAGTCCCTTTACGTTTAGTTAGAATATATTGATTTATTTGCTTGTAGGCGTGGTCACCATTTGCCTTCAGCTCAGATGTTGCTTCTAATGAAAGCCGAGCAGCTGGAGAAAACTCTAGCAGCCTGCTTGATTTTTCAGTGAGTTGAAACTGTTGTGCTTGTTCTCAATATTAGTTTTTCTATAACCAATTTTTCATCCAACTGATTTTTTCAAAAATAGTTTGCAGCTTTCTTTTAGCGGCTTGTACTGCAATTTAACTTTTATGATTATCTTTTGCAAATTGCAGGGTTTCGCTCTGTTGATAGAAGAGCTTGTCGAAATAGCTACTGTAGAAAACCTTCGAGCAATAGACACAAAGGTTACTTTACTACTTATACTTAGTACATCACAGTTATATGTTTCGAACACCTGATAAATTGAGAAATAAATGGAAAAGGTTTCGCTTGGGATCATCTAAGGGCATGATATAGAGAACCCTGAAGTGGCAAGAGGCTCAGTGTAACACCCTAGGCGAATCCCACATCGGCAAAGCACGGGAGAGATGCTGGGTTTATAAGGGGTGATCCACACCTTAATTGGCAAGACGCGTTTTGGGGTGTATGGGCACTCCAAGAACAAATCCGTGCGGGCCTTGTTAAGGCCCAAAGCGGACAATATCTTGTCAGGTCTGGGTTGGGTCATGACATTGTGGTATCAGAGCGGCTCCGCGTGTCCTCTTGAGCGATGGTGGGGCAAACCTCAGCGAGGACGCTGAGTCCCCAAGGGGGGGTGTATGTAACACCCTAGGCGAATCCCACATCGGCAAAGTACGGGAGAAATGCTGGGTTTATAAGGGGTGATCCACACCTTAATTGGCAAGACGCGTTTTGGGGTGTATGGGCACTCCAAGAACAAATCCGTACGGGCCTTGTTAAGGCCCAAAGCGGACAATATCTTGCCAGGTCTGGGTTGGGTCATGACATTGATGTAACACCCTAGGCGAATCCCACATCGGCAAAGCACGGGAGAGATGCTGGGTTTATAAGGGGTGATCCACACCTTAATTGGCAAGATGCGTTTTGGGGTGTATGGGCACTCCAAGAACAAATCCGTGCGGGCCTTGTTAAGGCCCAAAGCGGACAATATCTTGCCAGGTCTGGGTTGGGTCATGACACTCAGAATGCTTGTTTAGCCTCGTATAGGTTTGAAGCGTGGATAAAAATCTTGGTTCAGGATTCATACTTGATCAGGCCTTCATTTTGAAGTAGAAATTGATACTAAGAAAAGAGTGCTTATCTGTATGTGCACACATATATAGTCATATACTCTTAGCTGATTAGATCATATAATATACCAATTATCAACAGTAAATTCATTAGCTTGCTCTTGTCGTATACATGCCGTGTTTATATTATAATGAACTTTCATGAATTCAATTTTTGTTTAGTTTTTTGTTTCCAATGTGTTTACTCAGTTCTTGTAGTAACAATCTTTTTGGTATTGTCTTGATTCTTACATGCCATCTTGCAGAACCTCAGGAATATGTTACTGTTTCAATATCTCGTCAGCTTTTTTGAAGGAGATTTTCTGCCTCGTAAGACTATTTATGCAGGCAAGTCAATATCCATTGGTACATTGAAAAAAAAAGGGGGATCAATATCTATAATCTTTGTGCTTATCAAGATTTTGAAAATTTTGATTATTGTATTCTCATATTGCAGAAACAATGAACTGGACCATTTTGCGTGAGTCCTTTCTCAACATGCTTCTGGTACACTTTCACTATTGAATCCTCGAACTTTAATAGAAATCATATCACTTTCATTATTGATACACCCTGATTAAGTGATAGTTGCATCATGAGTATCTCTTGATCTCTGTTTCTCTTCAAATTGAAGTTCTTGTTGTCCCATATCCTTGAAACACTGTATTCTTATGAAGTTGTTGAGAGATGTGAGACTACCAAAGTAAATTTGTTTTGTAGGGGTCAAGAAGAATAAATTATAAAAATTTGATGAAGGATTGCTTGTCCATTTTATGTGGATTATCTCAAGTTTATACTGGAATGAGTGATAATTGTGGAAGCCCAGAGAATTCTAATACCAAGCCATCTGAAGATTGCAATCCTGCTTTGGCATTTGCTTTACTGCAAGTAGGAAAGAGCACCTGCATTGCTATGCAGAAATTTCTAATAATAGTGAGTTATTAATCACTCAAATTTTATGATTCGAAAGTTACTTTGAATTTAAGTTCTGATCTTGTAAAATGTTTTAGATTATGGAGCTTGATAATTCAAAGAAGAACGCAGACATGCAAGGTCAAACAACCAGAGCTGATGGTGTGAGGTATTTATTTTCTTCTTATGTGATGCGGCTTTTGTGCACATTCAATCTCTTTTGGTTATTGAAGTGGCATACATCTTCGGATTTGGTGCAGAACCCCAGTGGTGGAGATAGTTTTGGATGAGCTGACTTACAATGTAGATATGCTTTTGCCATTTCTTCAGGTACACAGATCAATGAATTGTTTTATGCTCTTTTTTAGTGGTTGCAAGGAAAATTATATCCTTCAGATAATGATCAATTTAGCAGAATCTTTCTCTTCGTATTTATTTACTCACTTGTGTACAACACAATCTGCATTTGCTTTTGTTCCCAGCTTCTAAAAGCTTTTGTGATTTGTGGTTATTCAAATTTTCTGCTGTTATTTAACAAATGGGTGATCTGGACAAAATTTCCAATTTATTGGGTTATGAAAAATGTGTTCCAGGTCTTTAATCAACCTAAGTGGAAACTGGAAATTGTTGTGCAGTATTTCTCAAAATACACTACTAAGGCAAGTCAATTGCACTGATGCATTTAGTTATATTGTCTAAGGTCTTTTTATTAGACAAGTAGGTGGTATGCGTGATTGATTGTGCCTCATCCATAGCCTTCTGTTCGCACAAGGAGATCAAACGGTCCTGTTGATGATGCTACTTTCACTGGAATTTTGAATTGGTTTTCAAGGAGCACAGGAACCAAGAGCATTCTGAAAAAGATTAGCATACAAGTTATTCAGTTGCTATTGGCACATGGTTTTCAGGTGATTGTTTTTAAGTTCATTAAGTGTTTTTAAGTTCATTATATATACGCTACCATGTAATTTTGTTTCTATCTATATATTTATTGATGATACTAGTTTCTTCATTTCCACAAATTTTCTAACATTTATAAAACTCAGGCTTTTTTGTTGCTATCATCCCAAAATATTGAAGGAGTCATGGATTCCAAGGAAGAGACTAGAGAAAGCTCTCTTGTGGAAATATGCAAGAGTATGATCTGTGCTTTTCAGAGTTTGAAAAGAACAAACGAGTAAGTTTTTCCTTAAGTTTTCCGTGCAAGAAGTTTTAATGTTTATGATATGTAATTTATCCAATAACCCTATCAAGGAGCATAACGAAATGAATGAATTTTCAGCTTGGTAATGGTATGGTAAAGAACAGTTAGAAACAGTAGTATTAAGTTTTATTTGAATATGTTTTCGAGTAATTATTATGCCGACCGCACCCCTTTTCAAAAGGAAAATTATTGTATTATGTTGCAGTGAAATGGAGATTTTGCCAATTTCAAAAGAAGCTTTATTTACAGCAGCAACAATCCTCTCAACGAACTAATTAAGAGTTCAGAATATCATCTTACTTATTTTGAAGGACATCTTATCACAGGTAACTGGATTAACTACTGCTGTTTACATATGTTGATGAGGGGACCTCCTTCAAGTTCTCTCTATATTTGATCTGCTGTCAGGTGGATCGCATGCATAAGGAGCATAGATTTCTAAAGATCGATTTGCGAAACTGTCCGAGTTACTAATGTGTTTGAATGCTTACGTATACAGTGTCACATTCTTGTAATCTTGTCTTGTTCATGTATGCTACTATTTGTACATTTGTACTTCCACTAGGAAAAGCAAATACTTAAATTATTATATAATATACCATGATGCACCGATTGACTACTTTTATACCAAAACTTTTATGAAATAATTTCTTTAATTGAATTGCATTTGCCCTTTTTTTCCATTTGCAGGTTAGGATGCAACTCACTCGTACGAGTGTCTGTCGTGGAATCAATGGGGTCTCACTTTTGACATGTAGTTCACTTTTTAGTTTAGGAATGTATAAAGTTTTAAGTTTATTGATGGTTTTGGGAAAATTACAGAAGTAGCATCTTGGTGCAGCCCTTAGAAGCTATTTTTGTAAGCGTATATATAAAAATGATTATCTTGTTCTGCTTACGTGACCAATTTTATTATCACAATATGCTGTTCTCCCTGTAACATGCACATTCTCATATGGCAACAGATTATGGATTCCGGGAATATCAAAATATGAGGCTGTCTTGATCCGAAATCGTAATAACTTTCACCTTAACAAATAGAAATTGTGTTTTACATTCCTTCAAAGGACAATCGTGAGTTACAATTCACTAGGCCACCTAACAAGTTCATGCGGTCATAGAAGAATGAGTGCACCTTGAGATGTCAATCCATCCAAGATGATCAACCAAGACTATGATTCTCCTACTGCCTCATTTGTATTCCTGAAATAGTTGAGCCCTGATTAGCTATGGAAACTATGATAACTATCAACAAAAATCATGAATCTAGCTGATTACAAGCTCTTGTCCTTAGAGCTTGTGGTACTCACTTTGAAGATTGAGATGAATCAAGCTGCATTGTGACTGGCCCATCATTAACTAGATTAACCTTCATAAATTGGAAAGATACAAAGTTAGAGAAGTGTTCTTAGCAAAGAGATGAAAGAAAAGGATCTTGGTTGGAAACTAACCTTCATCAGTGCTCCAAACACGCCATCTGTACAAATCAATAGGAAAACCCGAGAACCAATACATCAAACACAATACTTTCGAGCAATCCCATTTACATAAGTGTAGGACAAAATTTTAAGTCCATAGAAACTATCTTATGCAAACCATGTCAAGCATGAATTCAGCTCTGACAATGATTTAGTCTGTACCAATAACTTTTCTCATTGTTCATGTGAAGTCATTTGGTCAAAAAAAAAAAATTTTTTTCCACCTTCAATCCACCGAATTTTAAAAAGGCCTAACAAGCATAGCACAAAATAGGCTTCCATCTTGCTTATAACAAAAGATGATAATTAGCAGTACAATTATCCACTAAGTAAAACATATAAGGATCTACCCAGCCAAGGTTTATACATGGAAAACAATCTGCTTAAAATGAAAAGGCGAGATTTGTACAAGAAACTAAAAGAATGCAGAACAAGATGCAACTGGAAAGCACATTTACCTTTTATTGCATCTGGGTTGTAAGATTTTCGAAATTTATCAACTAAAGAACCATAAAACGGTTTTGCTTTCTGGGGTGGCATTGCCACATGAAAATCCGGCTTGTTACCCTTCAATATCCCATACAACGTAAACTGACTCACTGCATCACCATCACCAAGCCAACAGTTTAACCACGCAATGACACCACAACAGACACTGATTAGCATTAACCCAAATAAATGAATTTGAATACAATAAGAAAGTCCTAAAAACCAATTAACCATTCTTTTGTTATTAAAAAAGCCACGTGGGTATCAACTTCTCATTTAATCAATAGCAAAATATGCAAACTCTACCTAGCAAAACTCCATACTTTTTCTGCATAACCTGCAAAGATACATAACCATTCTCATAATTAAAGCTAGACCATACAAATAACTTAATTTTATAACAAATTAAAAAATAATATTCACACGAACACACGTATATGAAAAGAGAGATGAAGAAAAATTACATTAAGGTCCCACCCTTTGCCTGTATTTTCATTTGGAAACAATCTCATGTTCAGAACTTTACGGCAGCTGCATAATTACATTCATTCAGTAATTTTACCAGTCATTTAGTTGCTACTAGGATTGCCACTCACAAAACTTAATAAAATTCGTTAGATTTATAATTAAATAGGAGAAAAGAGAGTGAGAAATGAAAAAGGTTATACACGTAATCCGCGTCGGCGTCGGTGTCGGACTCGTGGAGCCCGACGAGGACGAGGAGACCCGGCCCGATTTCCGACACAAGGCGCCCCTCAACCTGGAAAGGAGAAACAACATTATAAGGGGAGTATTAATCAAAAGAAGCCGACCATTGTGCCATCTTGAATTTTATGGAGTGGGAAAAAGTTTAGATTAGACCTCGACGCTGGCAGAGGCGACTCGTTGGACTACCGCACGCATGGCGTTTATTTGACGCTTTCGATGGTGAAGTTGGGTTTTATTGGGCTTCCTGCTGCGGCTTCGAGCCAAATTGATGGGAAATGAAGGCAGCCATGAAATGGAGTACATGGCTTTTATATTTGTAGCTTGTTGGCTAGCTTCAGAGTTTTGCCCAAGTGGAAACGTTTGTCTATTGGAAATTGAAATGACGGCTTTTTTTTTTTTTTTTAAACTTATCAAATTAGCTCTTTTTTCAATTAAACTAGAAAGTAGCATTCATCTTAAGTTCTTAAACTGGGTAGGATAAAAAAATAAAACTGAAAAAGTTGAGGGCATTATGTGCCATTGCACAATCTTGGAACAATTATTGAAAGAAAGAATCATCTGCGCTCCAGCCTCCAAGCATCTATCACAGAGGGGAAAAACAAAAAAAAATTACAAAGCCTCATCCGTTGAGCAAAAATGGGAAACAGCAACAACCTTTCTACATGTGCATGCCACAATCTTTTCTTTTCTCGCCATGTTTTCTCCCTCTCTTAACACCTATTGAGCCCATTTTCTCCATAGCTACAGCGAAAGCTTGGAAGAATTTCTGCTTATCCTTGCCCAATTCCTGAACCAAAGACTTGGTCCTTGGGTCCAAAAACAAAACTTGGTCTGAGGCCAACAAGCCCAATTTCCCCTCCAAGTTAGCATAATAAGCATGGTCAAACAAAAATGGTGTGGTAACATCAAACGGTGCGACAATGTCAGTATTGCCACCAAAATGTGGACATGCCATTCTCAGAGCCCTTAGTAGCCTTGGATCAATGGCAGGGTCAGGCTGCTTTGTGCCACGATAATCATATAGTCTGCTCACAAAGTGCTCACAATGAGCAAATCCAATTGTGTGCGCTCCAGAAAGAACCACCAAGTCTTCAATTGTCAGCCCTTTTGCGTTGAAGATTTTGATAATTTGATCAATGGTGGAATTTGCACGCGGCAAATTGAAGGGTACCCTTGACGCCATTGATATTTTCCCATCCCATCTCCCCTTCTTAACTTGGTAATAAGGACCCCCAGCCTGCAACAATATTTTGAATATTTCTCTAAGGTTATGAAGATAGGATGTTACATCAATTTCAAACAATAATAACAAAAGCAAAAATGGTCTTGGCATTTACGATGAAATGATTTAATTACGTCTTTGGATAACTAAAATTAAATAAATATATTGATAGTCAGGATCAGCTTACGACAAAATTTATCATTAGCAGACAAATTGGGCACATGGAAATATGTATTTATCTGTTTTTGTCCTGTTGAAAACAGCTTGTTAAGTTTGGTTGTTTAGTGGAAAATGAGACAACAATTTTTCTCTAAAATCTTTCTTCTTTGGAAGCATCGTCAATATCAGAAAATAGGACTAAGCTAGTTCAGAGAAATGAGAGAATAGCCAGTGAGAAGTTGAATGTCTCTATTATTTACCAAGAATCAGAGGAACTATTAATGGAGTCTGCTTTGCTTTTATGAGCAACTTTACAGAGTCTTTTTTTTTTTTTAACCTTTCAAACAAAATATTGGAAGAAAGCAAGCATTCAAAGTGTCTTTATCTAATAACTCGGATTATATAGTTGTAATAAATCAAATGAGCCTTAATATATCCCATTAGAAATTTATCTGCTACTTGATTTTTTTTTTTCTTTTTTACTCAAGAGGCAACTAATTAAGCATATGAATGCGATTGGAACGAATCTGAAAGAGTCAGCTAGAAGCGAAAAGTAGAATTTACTGACCAAATGGATATAATCTCTGGCTGCAATTGCGAGAATGTCTGCACAAGATACAACACCAGGGCACTTGCTCTCCACCAAGGCCTTTGCTTTCCTTATGCTTTCAAATCCCTCTACCCGCAAGTCCTTGTTACCCAATGCATCCTTCTCTGCTAACTCTTTGCTGCCGGGCTTGGTCGCTATCAAAATAGACCCATCACAGCCCTTCAATAAAAAACGAGAGAAAAAAAAAATCAATAATGTACCAGGTTGATGGTAGTTCTGGTAGAGGTTATTACATAGTACTACCAGCGAAATGTGCATGCATGCAAATTAAAATTAAAAAAAAATACTTTACTTCTACAAAGCAGTCATGGAAAAAGAGGCGAATGGTGGCTGGACCAGAAACGGGTGCTTCTTTGAACTGTTGGCTGGTTACTGAACCTACAAGTTGCTCAAGTTGAGGGCAAGATTTTGCATAGTAATCAACTGAGAGTTGGCGTCTGCTGCTGCGAGCATTATTATTATTAGTTTTGGCTGCTAAAATACATGGTGTGTTGAGAATAAGCGAAAAAATGGGCAAGCAAGCCAAAACAAAAGGAAATGAAGAACAAGAAGAAGAAGGAGGAGGAGAAGATGGGACGGACATAATTGTATTGGAGACACAAGGCAGCTTTAGGACAAAAGACTCATACTAATGAGGAGAATATAAAAGTGAGGAACCCAGGTGTGAATGTTTGATGTGTGGGACATATTGCTTGTTGAAAAATAGAGTGAATCAACACCCGTGAAGTCCCAAAACCATAAATAAACCAAAAGATAGGCATATAAAGAGGAGAACTGATGTAAATTAAACAAACCCCCACCCCCCCCCCCCCCCCAAAAAAAAGAATACCCTTCGGAGCCAACTTATTTTAATTAATTGCTTTTATTTTTTAATGGATTACAGAATATAGATGTTTACAATCTGAAATTTACAGGAGTTTAAAATTATACACTTCGGTTAGGGCTTCAAATTGCCAACTGATTTTGCTATATTGAATACAAATGTCAGTTTCTTTTGTTCTGTTTGTTGATTATCTTGTCTCAAAGTGATATTAGGAAATACTCATTAGCATGGAGAATCCATTCACGGGTAGTTGGAAACTTGCAATGATTAAAACCATTAATCATTCTGATTAATCACCAACTTTTGTCAACTAGTGATTGACACATTAGCTGCTAGCTAGCGAAGGCATCACTGATAAACTTTCTTTGGCTCTCTGTGTCATTCTTCAGCAAGATGATAAACGAATTGCTGGTACCCTTAAATCTTGATTGATGTGACAAAATCGAAAGATTAGCCGGTGAAAAAATAATATAAAGAAAATGGAGGATCCTAAATCTTAATGTTGGAGCTTATCTTCGTGCCAATGGCATTAAGGTGGTTGTACCAAGCGAATGAAACAAAATGACGAAATCAATGAATACAAAACTAGAAGGTTGAGCAAAGCTTAGCTTATGGTGAGTGGAGTGAGCCCCATTTGCCAACATAAATGCTTAAATGCAGAACATGTGCAAGAACGAGGGACCTCACCATATATCAATATATCATAAATATACCTTTTGACATATATGAATGAATCCAGGCCATTGATTTCATTCTCCACTGGCTATGTAGAATTTTAATTTTTATTATTTGAACAACAATGGCTATATAGAATTACATAAATTAGATAAATTACTTGCCACTTTTTGGCCTTTTCAGTATATCATTAAGTGGAGATAAGCTTTTTATTGTGAGCGCAGTAAAAGCTGTGAGGGCCATCACACATACACTCACTCCTCGCTTGCTTTAATTGTACTTTTGGATTCATGAGCCTGAACAAGAGAAGTAAAAGGAACCAGAAATCTCACCACCACAGAGACAAAAAAGTTGGTATTTTTTGTTTTTTACTTAAAAGAATTGATTTATTTATGACTTTCAAAGTTCTGCATCTCAGTACAGAAGGTGACCCCAGTCAGATTTTGCGAAAACAGATATTTTAGTCCCAACTCCCACCAGTCACTGTATCAACTTCAGCTCTCTGCAGATTTATATTATTTTATAGGGGTTGAATTTCAAATCTCTTGGCAAGTAACTGCTTATATCCAGGCTTTGAATTATGTAAAAGGTCTAACTAGTCTGAACATTGTAAGGCCAAGAACAGGCGGTTGTTGTTTTTCTTTATTTCCCCTTGGCAGATCAAATTATCAAATATTGAACTAAAATATAAAAAAGAGTAAAAATAAAATGCAACACCAAGAAACTATGGTCCATTCATAAAAAAATATTGTTGATTCTTATTGGTGAGCTCCAAAGTCCCTATCCAAAAAAAGGGAGAAAAAAAAAAAGCTGCAAAGTCAACTTACCTGGGAACCTCGTACAGAGGAACATGGACTGTGGCATAGATTGTCACAAATTTCTTCAGCTCCATTTCGAATTTTAGATATATTTTCAAGGAACGCTGTGGACAGATTGAAGAAGACAGTGGACAACTTACTCAAAGCAGCTTTTCTTTGTTTACATATATATATATATATATATAGGCTTTTGTTATAATTAACTTTTGAGGATGATGTAGAACTCTCGTCAACGCAACTGGCGCTGTTAACCCACCAATAAATTAAATGCCGATATCGCTCCCTCCCTTCATGAAAAGCACTTTGTAGCTCCGGTGCCAAAAAAGGTGCTAAGCATGCAGGCGGATAGAGCGCGTAAAATTTGAACACAATCGTTTACTCTGATATTAATACGACGTGAATAAATGAATTTATATTTAAAAAACTGACATGATTATTTGAATGGGTTTGACTGAATCAACAATATATTTTTTTGTGTGTCGATTTAAGATTTAGTTTCTCAACTCATTTATTCGGGTTATTATATGATTATTAAACAATTAACCAAAACTAATTCATATGTACATAAAATTATTATTATATTTTTAATTACAAATTAATTTATAGAGTATTATAATTCAAATTCAAATATTAGATGTGATTTTTTTAAGGATAAACATTTATATGGTGTTCCATTTTGTAAAATTCTAAATAGATTTAAAACTTCAATGATATAAATGTGTTATATTTTGGTAGATATTTATATTTTATAATATCAATACATAATATTATTTAAATATACAGGAGTGCAATTTCTATCAAATGAGTATGTAACGTTTGATGTAAATCTTACTAAATAAGTGTTAAGCATGATATTAGTTTATATAGTATGTTAGATGACAAAATTACCTAATTATTGATTGGATGTGTCAGATCACTCGTTTATTTTATGTTTCGGGTTTAAATTTTAATATTTTTACATAATTACTAAATGAGTCCGTATGTAGATCAGTCTAAATTTATCACAATATGAACGTAATCGGATGACCCAGATCTAAACTTGACTACTATGTTGTTCACACCTGTGCCAAAACTTTTATCTTTTTATTTTCTTGCAATAAATTACTAATAATAATTTTAGGTGCCATTCAACTTCTCTATTTTTTTTTCATTTAGAGAAAATATGAATAATTCGTTAGTTTAATAGCAATTGGGCTCTTTGGATTTGGCAATTGGGCCGAATTCGATCCACTTCAATAGCCGAACGATTCGTTTTGCCGTGAGACGCAATTGATTTGACAAGGCTTTCTTCGTTACAAGGACACACGCTGAAGCTTGGATTGCGGGCTAGCTATTTGATAAAATTCCCGACTCAAGTCCGTTAACTTCAAGTTTGTAATTCTGTTTTCTCACATAAATTTGTACAATGCTACGTTTGTCGTCAAGATTCTTAAGAACCAAAGTCTCCTCAGTGAAAGATCTCTTCACCAAAACATCTTCTTCATACAGTTTCACTGCCTTCCCTGTAAACCCAACCATCCAAAAACAACGAGAGAAAGCGATTCCATGCGACTTCTTGAAATGGTCTTCGCTTGGTTTGTATAGAACCTCAAGGTTTGCAACTGGGTTCACGCCGTTGCAGCCAAAGCCGTTGGATTCGATTATTGATATCGAGCGAGCCAAGGATAAATCTGCCGAGGATCTTGCTACGATTTGGGACGATGTATGTACCATTTCGGGTACTTCTGCATTTTTTTTTTTGTGAACAATTTTTTTGGGTTCATATAATTAATGGGTTGTGTTATTTCAGTATCATTTGGGAAGGGGTCACATTGGCGCGTCCTTGAAAACCCAGCTTTATCGTTTATTGGAGCACAGAGCAGCTGATTGGTAATTTGTTAATGATTTTATTATGTATCTGTCTGCATTCTCCATGTTCTGCATTCTTATTTTTCTATTGCTCTTTACAGCCGCTACTTTGTAATTCCTCTGTGGAAAGGAAGTGGCTATGCAACAATGTTTGTTCAAGGTTTGGTCTCCGATGAATCTCGCATATCTTACATGCTGCTATTTAGTGAGATTTGGTCATCTTCTATATTTAAAAAAAAAAAAAAATTCTTGTCTTGGTACATAGATTGGCCCTTTTGGTGTACCAACTCAAGAGTGCTTGAGGTACTTTTGTTGAATAAGTGAATAGAAGAGATAACACTTGCATCACGGTAAACAGGATGTAACAAATGTTTTAACAACTAGATTTGGTTTATGGTAATAGATACAAGTTTTATTCTCTTCATTACTGCAGTTGTGGCATTAACCTGAAGTTAGCTGATTGAACTCTGAAGTGAGGAATTCCTTTTAAATCCCTTTTTAATGAATGGACATTATTTGCACCCACACGGTAGCCATTTTAGAGTTTTCCTGTTTTAGTAAAGATAAGGTTTGAAAAGAGACCATCGACTAGGTTATGAGAACCATCTTCTTAGTTCATAAATGTGCGCTTATTTGAAAATGAGTCGGTAATGTTATTTTTAACTGAAGAGAAATGTCATTATTTTTAACTTGGTCTCTACTTGCCATGTCAAAGTTAGCTTCTATAGGCCATTTCTCTTTTTGGGGAAACCTTAGATGGGGTTATGCTTCCTTATTTAACTAGAATTTATTTGTTGAAAACTTGAAACTTTTATTATAACTGTCCCAACCGTGTCTGTCTGATTGCCTGGCTCCTTCGTGTCTGTCTCTATGTTCATGGACTATTGATATGACCACCTAGCTTTTGTTTTGTTCTGTTTTCTTATTTAATGAAAGGGATCACCTACTTTAATATTGCCGTTTTTAACTTTATGGTTAAAAATTGGGATTGTTGAAAGTATTCATATGTGGATATTGAGGTGGTTATAACAAGTTTAGTAATGTCATGTGTTACCCGCACTTATTTTCTTAGCTTAGGGCCAGTCAGGAAGGATTTTCATTACTTCAAGCAATACAATTCACTGAAACTTGTTCTCAGGAAATCTGTGAAAGGAAAGTTTTTGTTTGAAGTAAAGCTGTTAGTTAGTAAGGTAAATCTGTTTCTCTTGCAGTACAACTGCCTCACATTCTTGTAACTGGACTTGAGGATTACAAAGCCAGAGGAACTCAAGCAGCTCCCTACTTCACTGCATCATTTTACACAGACTTTGCAGAGAGCAAGGACTTGGTGCTTATCCGTGGAGATATTGTGTTCACGAGTAAGCTCACTGACTCAGAAGCAGAATGGCTCTTGGAGACCATTCAATCTTTCTATTTGAATGATGTGAGATTTAAGCTTGTGGAACGGTTCAATAAGGAAGCACGAAACTTTGAATTCAAGGATGTCTTGCGAGCCTTGAGCATGCCCCTCCTATGATTTCCTGGAGGATTGCAAGCTTTCCAAAGTAACTGTACAACTGAAAAAGAGAAGAGTTGAAGCAGTAGCAATAAGATCGCCGCAGAATATTACCCCGTAAGAGGGAAGATGATACCCTGTATTTTGAAAGTATGTTTTGTATACTTTTTTTTTTTCAATCTTCTATTGTGGTTCGAGCACCTTCATTTTTACTTTTAATGGAAACATTGATTTTGTAACTGGTTATGTGCACTTTTTAATGCTTAGTAGAATAGATGAAAGCTTCATGAAATTGTTTATGATTTTTTTTTTTTGGGGAAAAAAGGACAGCTACGTCCCTTGGTTTGGAGAAATAGTCATAAAATTCTTAAGTTTTTAAAAAGGAACACTAATTTTTTTTTGAAAAAATATCCACTGTCCATTCATTTTTTCTAATTTTTTTTTAAAATACACAGTTCTTTTTTTTTTTACTGGAATCCACCTAAAGTTATATTTTGTTTCACTTTTCTACTTCCATTTGGAATCCGTTAAGAAAATAACGGAAACTTAAAAAAATGATCATTTTACCCCCAAAACAAAAATTACAATTTCACCCTAAAAATTGTCAAAAATAATCAGATTAAATCTATTAATTTTCCCCATCGGTCAATAAAAAAATTAATTCCACAACCATCAAATGTAGTTTTTTTTTTTAAATATTTCTGTAATTAGAATGTTAAATTATAACAGTAGTATTAAAAATAACTCAATCTCATAAACCATCAATTGAATTTAAGATAAGTAGAGTTTTATTATTCATTGAGTTATAATCGCTAGTAGTTAAAATTTGTTTGTACTTTATTAACGTACCAATAATGATATTCATCGTTAAATCTGATTATTTTTGGCATTTTTAGGATTAAATTGTAATTTTCATTTTGAGGGTAAAATGGTTATTTTTTAAGTTTCCGTTAGTTTTCTTAACGGATTCCAAACGGAAGTGGAAAAGTAAAACAAAATGTAACTTTAGGTAGATTCCAGAAAAAAAAAAAAAGAATTGTGTGTTTTTGAAAAAATTAAAAAAAATGGGTGGACGATGATATTTTTCCTTTTTTTTTACCATAATACTCTTTATCTCTATTAACTTAAAAAATCAATTCTAGTGTTTTATAATAAATAAAAATATAATATTAAAATAAATATAATAATGTAAATATTTTAAAATAATATTAATATTTACAATTCATTAAACATATTTTATTATATTAAAGTAAATTTTATAATAAACAGAAATATAATATTAAAATAAATGTATTAAAATTTAAATTATTTTGAATATTATGCAAAATAATAATTTAACAATATTAATATGTGAGATGTTTTTAATTGTAAAATAGATTTAACCCAAATATTTATTTAAAATCTCTAAAAT
>NW_006262688.1:33941188-33997983 GCF_000493195.1 Citrus x clementina
TTACATGACCATTTTCTTAAACTTAAAAATGCATATTTTTTTAAAAAAATATGCAAGGGCTTGGATGTATTTACCTGAAATTTTTCCCCCTTTTTTTAGAAAAAGAAAATTAAAAAAATTATAAAAGAGAAAAAAAAAACACTTAGCATATTGAAAATGAATTGATCAACTATATACTCTTAAATGACACCTGTATTAAACGTGTATGAACATTTTTTAAGTGTATCACTCGTATACCCTAAGTTGACAAAACACTTATGCTGTCCACCAATCCATTAACTTTCGTTTGTAAGTGCTGACATCATAAGGGTAATCTAGTATTTTAAGATGGACGAAATTTTGATTAACCAAACGACATGTTATCCCATTTACCTAGTAAAAAATGACATATCATATGATATATATTGATAAAAATGACATGTCATCCCATTTATCGGATAATTGTTAATAATTGCTAAAAAAAATTACTTTACAACCAAATGTACTCCTCTAAGCTCCAACTGTAATTTTTTATGGTATAATATGTATAATGGTAAATAATACGTTGTTAATAATTTTTTATGGTATAATATGAATTTTTTATGGATAATTGTTAATAATATGTACCATTAATAATTTATTTTTTAATAAAAAAATTTATTGTTAATAAAAAAATAAAAAAAATTGTGTATTGAAAATTTACGTTAATTTTTTGGATAAATTTATCTTTTTACCTCATTTTGAGTTTTAAGGGCGAAATAGTTAATTTGTCATAATTCTGTTAATTTTCTAATGGAAGTTAATGAATTAGTGGATGGTAGAAGTATTTTGTCAATTTAAGATATACAAGTGATATATTTAAAAAGTATTCACACAGATTTAATATATGTGTCATTTAAATGTATACGGTTGATAATTTCAGTATTGAAAAACAAAAAGAAAAGTGGTACAGACATTTGAGAACCTCCCACCCAAAACGGTGTGTCTCAGCGCGACATGGGTGAAACGACGTCATTATGTAAAACGAGGCTAGTATGCAATTTTCGAGTCTCCACAGAAAGTCCGTTGTACCCTCGTTGTTTAAGTCATGGTCTTCTTACCAAAGAAACCCTTGTGCGTTAGTTTTTCTATTTTCTCGCATTCTCCACTCTTCCATTCATAAATCATATAATCCATTCCTCCTCGAGTGAAATTCTGTACGGTGTCTTACTATTACTCTTTCTTGATGCTTTTACTTGAAATTCAATTTTATATAATACTTCATAAATCAAAATCATGATGATTATATTATATACTCATTTCAGTTTTTGTTATTGTTCGATTTCACACTCAGCTCTCTACCAAAACGCAAAAAAAATAAAAAAATTTCCCCAATGACTGACCCCTCAGACGAGGCCAAGCAAATCGAGAAGCTCTACGAGTTCGGCGAACGACTCAACGAGGCCAAGGACAAGTCTCAGGTCTTACTCTAGGGTTTCATTAAGCCTTTTTTTATTTTCCTTTCTTATATTTTCTTTTATGCTAATTATATTTATATTAAATTACCTAAAAAATTATATTTATATTGTTTTTCTTTTTTTTTGTTTTGCAGAATGTGAAGGACTACGAGGGGATAATTGAAGCTGCGAAAACGAGTCTTAAAGCTAAGCAATTGGCTGCTCAGTTGATTCCTAGGTTTTTCAAGTTCTTTCCTGACCTATCCAGCCGCGCTGTTGATGCGCATCTCGATTTGATCGAGGAAGAAGAGCTCGGAGTCAGTATTTATTTTTTGAATTTGTAGTTTGTAATTATATCTGAAATTTCCGTTCAATATTTTATGTTACATTTTTTTTTTTAATTTATGTGATTTGTTCATTATTTTCTTCTTCTGTTTCACTTGATTTGTGAATTAGTCAATGGAACATAACTTCTTAGGTGTCATGTTGTGAGTATGAAGTGAATTAACTAAATGAAATATGAAACTGATTTTGCAGGTTCGAGTGCAAGCAATTAGGGGACTCCCTCTTTTCTGCAAGGATACGCCGGAGTATCTTTCTAAAATTGTTGACATTCTAGTACAACTCCTTGCAGCTGGTATATTACTATTTTTAATTATTTTCGTTTCAGTATTTATTGCCCCTTTATTGTTTAATTCATCTGATATTGGACTTTGCTAATGCAATTTAGAGGAAATTGTGGAGCGTGATGCTGTGCACAAAGCACTTATGTCCCTTCTGAGGCAAGATGTGAAAGGTAATTTTCATGTCAAAACTGCACGTGGTCATATCATTTCTTTTGTTTCCTGCTTTTCTTATTCTTGCTTTGTGCCTGGGTTAGCTTAGTTGTTTTGTTAATGCAGCTTCTTTGACTGCCTTATTTAAGCACATTGGGAGTGTCGATGAACCAAGTACAGATGAGTTTATACGTGAGAAGGTTCTAAGCTTTATAAGAGATAAGGTTGGAGGATTAAAAATATATTGCCAGATGCTATTATTACTCTCCTCTTCTTAATATTATTAAATGGCTAAATAACCACTTTTACAGGTTTTCCCTCTTAAAGCTGAACTCTTGAAGCCTCAGGAGGAAATGGAAAGGCATATAACTGATTTAATAAAAAAAGTATGTTCACGATTTTTGTTAAGTTTTTGCTTGTACATTTGTTCTTTTCCTTTGAAAAATTAATGCATCTTAAAATTTATACACTTTTACTAAAGGAGTGTGGCTACTTTGAATGAGGTCTTACAGAGTTTGGAAGATGTAACGGGAGCAGAATTTAGAATGTTTATGGATTTCCTGAAAAGTTTGAGTCTATTTGGAGAGAAAGCTCCTACTGAACGAATGAAAGAGCTTATTGGAATCATTGAAGGGCAGGCTGATCTAGATGCGCAGTTCAATGTGAGTGTGTTTTGTTCTAGTTAGTTTACTAAATGTGTATTTGAGAGTTATTCTAACAACCTTTATTATGCATTGCTGATATTTTGAAGCGTTTTTCCTTTGGCGATACTTGACGTGCTTTGAGCATTAGATTTTTGGACTATTATCATCTGTTGTCTTTCATACCTTTCTTGATGCATGCTAATTTGGTGTTTGTATAGTTTTCAAGTTGCATACAGTTGAGTGGATTATGTTACCATTTATATGACCGGATACCCAGAATACCGATAGATGCAAAATTGGTTTGTTTATGGAATGCGGTATATGTCCATTAAATTGTAACAAACGTCTGTGAAACAGAGTTTTTTATGTATATAGAAATTAATGAGAAACTTTTTTCAACAGAAGTTGCTGGAACTTTTCTAAAAAAGGTACAATTAATGAAGGAAGACGTGAACTGCATTAGAGGGGAGAGGAAGTTTGAGATGCAGATTTTGTTTCAGTATTTACTATTATGCCGGTTTTTATGCTAGAGAATGTGACAAGCATGCTTTATTACGATGACAACTAAGTAACTTAATCTTCTTGTGACTTCATAATCATCATCTGGAAAACTATGTTATTTTGACTGTATTTTATTACGTCTGTTATCCTTCTTCATAAGATTTTCCTAGTATATAAGTTTTTGATCATTTTGTTACTTTCCATTTTATTACCAACTTAATCTTCTCTAAATGCTTGTCATGTAGGTTTCAGATGCAGACCATATTGACAGATTGATATCATGCCTGTACATGGCTCTTCCCTTCTTTCTGGTATGGATTTTGCCTGACAATGTTAAATGTATTTACATGATCCATTTGACATTATTCTTAACTGAACCTCCTATACCCTTCTAAATTTCACCAGAGAGGAGCATCCGGCAGCAAATTTCTTAACTATTTGAACAAACACATTATCCCAGTTTTCGACAAGGTAATACCTTTCTTTGTACCCGACTGTAATGCATGAGTTTTCATTGATGTGTATTGTGTAGTATTGGTGTTGCATTCTTTCGACATTCAATATGTTATGCTACACTCCAACTTTTCATATCCTTTCTATGTTGAAGGGAAAAAAGGATTTGAAAAGTTTTTGACAAGGATATGTATATATGTTTCTGGTAATTATTTCTTCTTTTTTGTTTTTGATATAGTCATTGTATTGTTCAAATTTTAATGTGAGCAATGTAAAGATTTTTTATTAATGTCGGGATCAATTTTAAAGCCTTTGGGAGGGGTATCTCTGACCTTTGTGTTACTCTATATGGCTAGAGTGCTATCCTCTTTTCTGCCCTTTGAACAAAAGCGTCTTGCATTGTTGTAAACGTATGTGTTTTAGTAGATGTACTACCCAAATAAGAAATTGGATTCCTCCTATTTCTTAGATTTAAGATATATTTGATGCTTGCTAATTGGTTTTGAAAAATAGGAACGAGAGATGGTATGGAAAATTGAAATGAGAAATAATATATGGATGTGGTAGTTTGCAAACTTTCTGGTGACAACTGAAAAAGTTGGAAGGATTTGTAATGGAAAGATTGTGAACTGATATTAGGGGTCAACTTCCATATATCAGAAGATTATACTGACATTGGATCATGCTGTTTCTCTTGTTTGTTGTGTGTAAATACCCGTAACAATTCCTCGAAAGTGGAAGTTTATTTCACATAAAATTTGATGTTCTCTTTGGTTTAAGAGATGAGCTCTCATCCTTAAGATACATTTGTTTGACTATGAAGTGTTCTAGTTAAGAAGTTTCTGAATATAATCTAACAGATATAATCCTTATCAGCTTCCTGAGGAACGAAAGCTCGATTTGCTTAAAGCCCTTGCAGAAATATCGCCTTACACAACACCACAGGATTCACGCCAGATTCTTCCTTCTGTTGCTGTGCTGTTAAAGGTATACATGTTATTTGTGATATTGTAGATTATCTATTAAAAATGATATTGTGGTAACATATAATGTGCTACATTTCAACACTACTTTTCCCATTTGAGCGCATTTTGTGCTCTTTGTGAGAATTTTGGTCGTGTTGACTATGGCCAAGTTTTGTTAATATAACTTTATCAGTGTATGTGTAAATTATTTTTCTTAGCGTCTTTCATTCTTTCTAATATGATTTTATTGGTCGTTTAGATTATTTTTTGTTAACGTATTTATTCTTCCTTCCAGAAGTACATGCCTTTGAGGAAGACCGGAGGAGAAGAGATGAACTTTACTTATGTTGAATGCTTGTTGTATACTTTTCATCATTTAGCTCACAAGGTTGTTAATTCTTGCTGTTTTGGTTTTTATACCTACTCTTGTTAGTTTATTACTCCGAATGCTTATTTGGTATTTTCTTACATAGGCTCCCAATGCCACAAATAGTCTATGTGGTTACAAGATAGTGACAGGCCAACCTTCAGATAGGCTTGGTGAGGACTTCTCTGATTGTTACAAGGATTTCACTGAGAGGCTAAGTACTGTTGAAGACCTAACTAGGGCAACAATGAAGAAATTAACTCAGGGACTGGCTGATCACAACAAAGAAATGGCAGCTGCTAAAACGGATGAAGCAAAGGAAAAAATTGTGAGTTTGTTCTTGGAGATTGTATGTTCTTTTTGTGGAATGATTTATTTTTAGCATGTCTTTTGCAACTAACTTCTTTGTTTTATGTGCAGAAAACTCAGAAACAGAATACTACAACTGGGTTGCGGACCTGCAATAACATTTTGGCCATGTCAAAGGTAAGAGGAACTGTAATCTTATTATTATGATTTAATTATGTGGATAGCTGAAATATCAGAACTGATCTTCATATTTCTTAAACATTCAGCCATTACATTCAAAAACACCTTCATTTATTGGAGATAAGAGTGTCAACCTATCATGGAAAGAAGCAACAAAACCTTCTGTGCCCTCTACCACGACAGCTTCTGGGTATGAGATCTCTCGTTACTGAAAATCCTTTTATTGTTAATTGCTTTGCTGTATTTGTATCATAGTTTATTTATATATGCTTTTTAGCCTAGCATTCATAGCCTTTCATAATCTATGTCAAATGATTTTCCATGACTTACATTTGGAGAGGAAAATTAAAGACGTATGATGAGAGTTTGGACTTGTGATAATGAAAACATGATCCCACACTTAAGAGGAGAAATTGAATCACAAATAAAAGTGATAATCACACCTTACATGATGAAAATATATATGACACATGCTTGCACACACATCCCTCTTGCAAAATTTGACTGTTAACTGAAATGGCCCTTTCCAGGCAAGATTATACTTATTTTCTATTAATTGTGCAGAGGGAAGCGACCTGCTTCCATAAATGGATCTGGCAATACAGCCTCAAAAAAGGGCCGCGGATCTGGAGGTTTGCAAAACCAGCTTGTTAATAGAGCTTTGGAAGGTATATCACGTGGTGGAAGGGGAGGTATAAGAGGAAGGGGCAGGGGTTGGGGTGCACGTGGAAGAGGAAGAGGAGGCTATCGGTAGCTTTGATGCATGATCGTGTGTACCTGAAGAATACGAATAGATGTCCCTGAAGAATACAAATAGATGTCATTGGATGTATTGTAATTCTTTTCTGTTCGAACAAGTTTTGATTAATAGATGAAGATAATGAGACTTCAGATTAATCATGCACTAACATCAGCAATTTTATCCCCCCCTCTGCTTGATCAACCGTATTGTTTGAAGGTCAGGGCTTTGAGTTTCCAAACGTTCTCAGATTTCATGATCAAAGCCACTATTGCGGGACAGATTCAGGAACTTTTCTATTTGCATCCTTGTTTAGTGGTGTATGCACATTAATATTGATGTGCAGACATTTTCACTTGTCTGACCATTTGTAGGATTTTTCCTAGTTCATTTGATTTGTGTTAACCCTGTGAAAGTTTTTACGATTTACTTGGGGCTGTTATTCGAGTAAAACATTTGGAGGTACTTTTTCTCTGGCAATCGACTAATTGTTGTAATGTGCGATTGGGAATTGGGCTTTGTGGTATGGCTGTGCTTTACGAAGTCTGAAAGTACTGAGAGAACGTTTTACGGGGATACGAAAGAACGCTATCGAGATACCTAGTCTCAAAACAGGAATACACTGAAATCAGGTTACGGCAGCATCCATGATAGAGGCAACCTGATGGTTTCAGCCAACGCATAGGTCTTGTTTTTTTGAGATTGAGATTTAAAATTTACAATATCAGTGTTTGATAAATATTAGTTACTGTAGTTTAAAAGTTAAGTTAATTTGATTTTATATTTTTATAATAAAAATTTATTACATCTTCATTAACTTTATTAAAATTATTATTTAAAATTATGTTGATTATATACTATTAATTTTTATTTTATAGTTATAATTTTTTTTCTACAACAATTGTAGTTTTTAAGATATAACACCTAATTATACAGTGAATGGCTGCTAATAAATAAAAGGGTAGGATTTTTTTATTTTCTTTCTCAAGAATCAATTAATTGTTGTAATAATATAGGTATAAACTCTTAAACAAATTTATGTGACATGATTAAATTGATTGAATTAAATATCTCTTGGTCCACGTGACTTTTTTTTTATTAATTTATATTTTCTTTTGACTAATGAATTAATATCAAGCCAATTTATTTAGTATGAGTTTATGACCGTATCATTAATTATGACATTGTCCTGAGCAATTTGGAGATAGAGTAATACAGACCTCATGTCAAATTGATGATAGCACTAGATTATAGCTCTAGTTAATCTGGGAAACACTGCATTCCCGTAGTGTCCTCTGAGGATTGATGAAGATTATCCGAAGCATTGGAAGGATCAACATATTCCCATCTCGAAAGAGCTCCACTCATGTACATCTGGAGTCCGAGCAAACGATAAAGCTCTCCCGGGGGTTCTAATTCCTTCTCTATTAAAAAAGGATTTTGCGAGTCTAACAGCTTTGCTTCGAATGCCCCTTCCGTTTGGAGTTATGTTTTCTTGGCTTGAATTTTGATGAAGCCTATAATTCTTTAGTAATTGAAAGAGACATATGAGAGAACGAATGTAGAGTTGGCACCTGACATCAGGAAGCTAGGGAGGCTCAAGTTTCTCAGTTTCATTGTTGGTTATATTGACTGAGCAATCTGTTGAGGGAGCAAACCATTATCTTCCAACGACTTGAGCTTCTTATTCTCTGATAGTTTCAGAATGGCTTCAGAAAAGTCAGCTGCTATTGGTGAGCCTTTTTGAAATGCCTGCATGGACGGCAAAAGTCAACTACGATTGATATTTGATAGGATGATTGATATTCAATAAAATGGGAAATCCCTGTAAAAGTTTAAATAACAACTCAATACTCACAAAGCCTAGTCCTCCAAATCCGTAGGTGGGTGTTCTGGCAGCGTATATCCTGCAGTATTGTGATTCAAAAACTTTCTCATATGGGGGTCCAGCGATGCGGTTGCTTCCAAATTCTCCTTGATAGTTGTAGTCACTACCAAACTTCCAAAATGTTATCTGTTTTGAATTTAAGCACATTCTGCAAGTAATTCCTCACAAATGAATCACCATCACAAGCGACTTTTGGATTTGGTCTCAATGGTTGCACAGTAAGCATTGGAGAAGGACTAGCTGTGTAGCTTGAGGTTAAGATCAACATAACAAAAAGCCACACTACAACCACCAGTCGCGTAAGATTGCTGTCAATTCTCCCCCCGGAAATGGGTTTCCAATTTACCATGATTATGAACTGGAGTTTTAACTTACAAATAAGGAAATATTTACATGCAAGACATGTTCCTTACCGTATGCAAAGAAAATAGAATAGAAAGTGAACCAAAGAGCTGTGTCAATCTGATCTTTCCAAGGGCCATTGAATTCTGAATTTCTTTGGTGCTCCGGGAACCAAGCTACAAACCTTGTGTTGACCAAGATGGCACCAGTCACCACCCACATTCCCCAGGTGCAAGGTTTCATGAATCTCCATGCTGACTCTTCAGTCTTTACTGGAACTATCATTGACAATCTTGGCTCAGCATATGGTTGAGTAAACTCCACAATTTTTGCTCTATCAGCTAGTATAGTGGCATCTCCCACAACAGAATCGTAATTCCGCAAGAAATTTTCTTCATGTCTTATACGCATCATTAATTGTGAAAAAAAGAATAAAATTGAAATGCCTTTACATGCCAGTTGACTCTTTAATTTTTAAATTGATTTATGCATCTTAATTACACTTGATGTATACAAACTGGAGCTGCTGGCTTAATGGGATCAATTTGACACAACGAGCAGATACATTTGAAAGAATTGTTTATATCTATGAACTACATAATTATGAACAAACAGACTTTTCGTATGGAAGTAAGAGATAAAAGTTTTTATAAACATGATAAACGAGATCCATTATAGGAGCCACTATAAGGAACAAATTCGTAAGGTAGTGCATAGTCTAATTCGTCTAGCACCTCATAGTAAAGCTCAATGCAAAAACCATCATATTCATTTTCATAGGGATTGTCACTGAATTTCACCTTCACAAATTTCCCAAAAGAGGTCCCAATCTGAATATTCCATGGACCATTCAATTCTGGATTCCGTCTGTGCTACAAGAACCAAAATTTGGACATTGTGTAGATCAAAACGGCACCAGTTACTATACACATTGCCCAGGTGAAAGGCTTAATGAACATCCAAGCTGATTTTTCAGCTTTAGCTGGAACTACCACAGACAATCCTGAATCTGTATATGAATGTGATGAGGTCCCAATCAAAACAATGTAACAATGACGAAATAAGTTCTGCTTATGGTGAGAACAACCGGAATGTTTGAAGAATTTTCTTTTTGCTCCCCTTTATTCATTAGTTGCTGGCTTATTTATAATAGCAAATTACAATACGAAGTAGCAGTCGAATCAAGCTAAACAACCTCAGCAAAGAATTATCACAAGCTACAATATGAAATAGCAGTTGAATCAAACTAAACAACCTCTGACAATTTCTTGCACGTGCATGGAAGCATGCATGTATCATGCATGACCAGCATGGAGACAAACTCGTGCACGTGTATGGAAGCATGCATGTATCATGCATGAACAGCATGAAGCCTTCCGTGATCATGGAACTTGGCGTTGGGCTTTGGCTTCCTCAGAGATCTTCTCTTATCAGAATGAGTAAAGTCCATAAATCCCGTTCTATTCATTAAGTACCTGCAGAAGCAGCTCGGAGGTGGTCTTTTCCAGGATCCCAGAAATGAAGGGATAGCTTGTAATTTTTAGATGTACTGTTAAAATTTTGAGCAGCCATTTCGATGGCCACTTTTTCTTCTTTCCCACCACGGGAATTAAGATCAACTATTGCGCCAACGTTTATGAGCAATCAGCAGCAGTTTCAGCTGCACAGAAAAGGATGATAAACAAGGAGACAAGGAAAAGGAACCTAGGTCTAAAAAATTTATAAAAATAAATATAGCGCAAGACATCTTAGGGTTTTCTGTGATTGCAGCAGTACCTAAGTAACGCCTTTATCTTTCTGTTATTATCGTATTAATACAATTTGCGGAAATATGATTAATTGACTTAGTCATTCTGTCATCAAACTTGTCACATATCAAAATATGATATGCACATTGCGTGTGAGAGTGAGATATTGCAATTGTTAGGATCATGTCAAGGTATTTTGTTATCCAGAAGTTAGAATATTGCAGTTATAGAACTTGGAACCTAAGCAAACTTTGGTATATAAGTTGACCTAAGGAAAAATTAAAAAATAATATTAAAAGAAAAAAAGGAAAAAAAGACTTAACTTGTGATTGGAATCGATGTTTGATCCTTCATTCAAAATCTAATTATCTTATTAGAAGTAAAACTTGCAAGATTAGCTCGTTAATCAAGGTGGACAAGTTCCTAGAACTTACAAGCAAGCAGAAGTATTGGTCACTCGCTTGCTATTCAATTAGTTTTTATTGCTGGTTAAGGAAGAGCAAGGACAATCTGGGATATACCGTATGAATTCAACATGAGATGGATCCATCTGGAGTGTCATCTGGAGTGTCAGAAGGACTTCCACATTCCATTTTTGAAGAGCTTCGTTCGTCTACATCAGGATTTTGATCAAGTGCTGAAGCTCTCGCTGGAATTTTTCTCTCTCTTCTGGCATAAATGTATTTTGCAAATCCAATTATCTTGCTCCAAATGTTCCTCCCACTTGAAGTTATATTGCCTTCGCTTGCATCTTGACGACTTGTATAATTCCTAACCAGAAATAGAAGAGCACAAATAGTAGAAGTGGTGCCAGATATCAGGAAGAGACCCCAGAAATCTTGGAGGCTCAAGCATTCAGTTTTGTTGTTATTTACTTCCGCAGAGCCAGAGCACTCCGGTGATGGAGCAAACCACTTTTCTTCTAGTGACCTGAGCTCTCCATTCTCTGACAGCTTTAAAATGGCTTCAGAAAAGTCAGCTGCCAATGGAGAGCCCTTTTGGAATACCTGGATATGAATTTCACAAGTAATTAGTATTGTATTGGTTCCGTAAAATGTAGAAAAGATTCAAATAGCAACTCACGAAGCCAAATCCTCCAAATCTGTATGTGGGTATGGTGGCAGTGTATTCCTTGCAGTGCTGGGATAAAAATGCTCTTTCATATGGGAGTTCAAGAAAGGCAGCAGCTATGCGGTTGCTTTCAAAATCCGTTATATATTTGTATTCGTGGTCAACTTTCAAGATGTTCTCTGGTTTGAATCCAAGCACATTCTCCAGGTAGTTCCTCACGAATGAATCACCATCAAACCCAAAATTCAAATTGGATGCTTTTAGCCACCCAATATCTGTCACATTTGGTTTCAGCCTTTGTACTGTGAGCATTGATGAAAGACTAGCAGTGTAGCTTGAGTTTAAGATTAACACGACAAAAAGCCACACCACAACCACCAATCGAGTGAGATTGCTATAAATTCTCTCCCCTGAAAATTTCGAAATGACACATTAATTTTAATTAGGTGAACTCATTAACATTTTCGGCCTGAGCAATTTCTATAATAATGCTTGCATGATCAACACTAGCAGTAAGCCTATCAAAAGGTAGAAAAAGAGAGAGATACTTACTATGAGCAAAGAAAAGTGAAGAAAAAGTGAACCAAAGAGCGGTGCCGATCTGAATATTCCATGGACCATTAAATTCTGGATTCCATCTGTGCTCCAAGAACCAAACTACGGACATTGTGTAGATCAAAATGGCACCAGTTACTATCCACATTCCCCAAGTGAAAGGCTTAATGAATATCCAAGCTGATTGTTTAGCTTTAGCTAGAACTACCATAGACAATCCTGAATCGGTATATGGCTGAGTAAACTCCACAAATCTTGTTCTATTCACCAGTATAGTGATATCACCAATAGCGGCATCATAATCCTGTAAAGAGTATTCCAAAAGTCTACTGTAATATAATCAAAGTATGTTTCATTGGTGGATATCAAAATGACATTTTGGATTTGATATGCCTTTACTAGATTTGTAACATAGGTTTTGAGTCCAAATTATAAACCGCAAGGGAATATTACATGCATGTATGATTTTTACTAGTTTCAGTTTCTGCGTTCTATCCATTAGTCATGGATACCATAAGTCCCAGTCGATATAGGAAACAAACTTTTAAAAGAAAAAAATTAGTAAGAATCCGCAACCTCAAGCAAGTCATTTGTTTTAGTCTTCAGAGTAATCTGCTTTTGTCTTAGAAAGACGGGGTTTTTTTTTTTTTAAATTTTAATATGCCTTATTTGTCCTTAAATATAAACTCTATACTCCATTACATACATATACCTCATGAAAGAGTAAAAAGTTAAAAATAACTTAAAAAGATCATCTATTTACATTTTCTTCCTCTCTCATGACTTATACATAATAACATAACCAAAGTTGAGTATACTTAACTTTTTACCTGACTAATTAAAAGGAAATTTCTCATTTCAATTTAAGTCGAGTATTCTCGATCAGTTACCGAACTTCAATGAAAAGTCTAGAATTTTTTAATGTTGGGTAAGATTAAATTAAGGTTGAGTATTCTCGACTCTTTACTCGATTTACTTGAAAAAATCGATAATTTTTCAAATAATTTTTTATTTCAATTGAAGTCGAATATTCTCGACTATTTACGCAACTAACATGAAAAAGTCAAGAATTTATACTAAATTACTAATTGTGTATAGTTTGATTGTAGTTGAATATTATCGACTATTTACCCGACTTTAAGAATATAAGTTCAGTTTTATAAAGATTTAGTTGTGGTTATTTTTATACTTTTTTTATTTTTTATAAATATATATGTGTAAAATTTAAGAGTGTTATAATTTAAAACATATATTGAGTATTTTGGAGGAAATAGGTATATGCCACGCAATTCTTCCCACAAAGACTCACAGGAGGATGCAGTCCAAGTCAAAGAAGAGAAATGGAAAATTTTTGGGATCCAACACACACGTAAGAGCCCAAAAGTCAAATCAAACAAATCAAGGCGAGTATTTATTTCCTGTGAAGACTTTCACATTTCGTTGGAATTCAGACTAGTTGACTCTTTTGCAAAGACTTGTTGAAAGACGAAAGATCATACAACTCTCTTCATAAATAGTTCTCTATACAGATAACCGAAGATATATGCATATAGTATAAAGCAATTATTAAAGTTAGTGCCCCGGATAATTATATGAAACAAGAGAGAAACAGAGTATTGTTTACCTTGTTATAGACACGATAAACCAGATCATCATAGGTGCCATTATGGACGGAGAATTCATAAGGTAGATCATATTTCAAAACTTGCAGCACCTTATAGAAAAGTTCAATGCAATAACCATCATATATAATCTTATGTGGATTATCACTTGATATAAGCTTCACAAACTTGTCAAATGTGGTCCTCGCTGGAACTCCAATAATCAATGGCTTAGCATCAGTAGGCATTGCTCGACCTTTTGGATCTCGCTTCAAGTCCCCAGGCCAAATCACTGCACCAATCAATCCGTTTCTGATATCACCAACTTTGCTGCTATTTTTGTCCTCTTCCATTTTAAGGGTCTTGGAGAGTCCAAACTTAGGCAACCAAAAGTCAATCTCTTTGTATTTCTTTCCAACCATGTTTATGATCCTTAATATAGGAGAGTTCAACAGCTTGCCTCCTCTGAAACTTATTTGTCCACTTAAGCCAGTGAAATTACTTGATAATATATAACCTAGCGAGATTTTTGAACTGCTATTGTCACTAGTCATCCCATCTATGCTTTCTGCCACTACTGTAATGCTATCATATGCCCTTAAGGCATAAATTCCTGGCTCAGATACGTCATCTTCTGGATATTCAGATCGAAAATAACTTCTGAACTGATCTTAAAAAATCTTGTAAGAACTGCTATCTTGAGAAAAGTGGGTCTTGATTCCTAGAGCACCTTCCATGAAGGAGATTACAGAAGTATTGAATGAGTCAATGAAACTAGTGATGGTGTCTGAGGCAATTACCCAAACTGAGTCCGGCCCCACAAGTCCTATCTCTTTTGCTTCCCTAAACAGATGAATCCCCATAGCTAATGATGATTGAAGAATAATAAAAACCCGAGATTCTGTTCTAAGTAGCTTCACCAGTTTTTCTTGGAGAAACTGTTTTGGATCAGTCAAATAAGAAATTGGTGGAAGAACCAATCTGTACTCAATCTCCGAATTAGTGATTTGAAGAGCCTCTGACAGTAGAGCTAAGTTCCCTGTATCTGCATTATTTGCATCATCTTCGTAAATGATTATAACCTTTCTCCAATTGTAAGAACCAACCAGAGCTACCGTGCATGTTATTTGTTCAGCACTACTGTTAGCCATTCTTACCAAGAAAGGCCAGCGAGTTGATGTCAATGGTGGAGCTATAGCAGGTTCTGCAAATGAAAGGACAGGAACTTGAGCTCGGCTCCCAATATCAGCAACCATAGTTGCTGCTCCCCATGTCTCCATGCCAACAATCACTTTCACTTCCTTCTCCTTAATCATTGCTTCAGCTGCCCACAACCGTAATTCATAAAGATCTATTAGTACAAGTTTTATCGTAGTAGCCAATAGAGAAGTTAAATATAATAGGATTTACTTATTTACCAGTGGAACCAACTTGAAGGGGATCTTTTTCAGGGTACTGGAAATGAAGGGATAGCTTGTAATTCTGCGCTGTGTTATTAAAATTTGCAGCTGCTATTTCCATTGCCACTTTTTGTTCTTTCCCAATTCTGGAATTAACATCAACGATTGCGCCAATGTTTATTAGCTTGTATCCGTCTGCAGCTTCGGTTCCACAGTAGAGGATGAAAAAGCCGGAGCTAAGTATCATGACCAGGAGCCAAGGTCTTGAGACTAACTTGACAGAAGTGATTGAACGGAACATTGTGCAATTGATTTGAGAACCGATAACGCTAATGCCTTGCTCATTGCGTTTTGGAACTTAACATATACGCGAAGATGATGTCAACATTTAATGCGTAAGGGCTTTTACATTTCCAGTTGTTACAGTAGAAGTCATTGTCCAGCTCGTAAAATCGTTATGTAACAAATTATATCTGACTTGTTAGTTAGAGAAAGCTTGTTAGTTACAAGTTATTGTCACGTGAGTAGTTCTATATATATGCATTGATTTTGTAAACGATGATACGGAATGAATCTTCTGGAAATTCATTGTTTCATTTTCTCTGAAATTTTCCTTTAAGCCAAACAGCACATCTCTGTTTTTCTACACCAGTCAATCCGTTGTGATATCACCAACAGCACTGAAAAGGGCTTTCACCTCGATGTAAGGGAGTAAGTAAAGACTTTTACATTTATGTAACAAAGGGTGAGTCTGCATTGAGTACTATAAAACGCGTGATTTGACCATAGAAAGATTATGGTTTAACTGTATATGCATCAAAATATTCGGATTCTTAATCTTTTGTTACAGATATTTCGGCAATGAGTTATACTATAAGCGAAGAAAACAGATAATGAAAAAGTGATAAATATATACTATCCCTAACCTTTTAGAGACAATGACATTTGGCATTCCTCTATTCAGTGGTTAAATTCGTTTTCAATGGCTAGGGCGTTGTTTGAATAAAATGGTTAAACTTTTGTGGTGTATTGTCTAACGTCTCAAATGAATTGTATGCATAAAGAAATTTTGAATTACAAAGAAATCCCTCAGTAAGGGAAAGATATAGAAATGTTGAAATCACAAAAGAAATTAACTGCAACAAATATGATGTCTACAGTGATTGCATCTTAGATGCAAATTAGCTATACAAACTAATTAGTATGATTAAATTTAACATGTTGAGAGTTCATTCATGCATTTGGAGTTCAACCTGAAGATTCTCTGGGGGATGAGTTGGACTCAATTTATATTCCCACCTGGATGAGCTTAATTCAAGTGCAGGTGGTGCTAGACCTAAAGCTGAAACTCTTGCTGGATTATTGATGGTTCCTTTCTTGTTATGAATGTACCTTGCAAGTCTAGCGGCAAAGTTCCAGGCAGCTATGTTGCCTTGATATGTTTCTTGATGACTCCAACTATTGTTCAGCAAGCGAATAACAAACAGTAGAAAACAAAAGATAGAAGCGGCACCATATACAATGTAGAGTCCCCAGAAGCTGTGCAGAGTCAAGTTTTCTGGTCTGGTGCTATATCTTTCATCCGCGGAACACTCACTTGAGGGTTTAAACCATTCCTCCTCCAATGTTTTCAGCCTTCCGTCTTCTGATAAGTCTAGAATGGCCCTGGAAATGTCAAGGGCTATAGGAGACCCTCTTTGAAATGCCTGCAGCATATACACATATACATGAATAATTTGTGATCGATGCATGCGGATGCGCTTCAGCTTAAAATATTTGGTAACTAACGAGTAATTAAAGGTGACTGTATATTATATTACTCACAAAGCCCAAGCCTCCGAATCTGTAAGTGTTGATTGCAGTGTATTTCTTGCAGTACTTATCAAGAAAAACTTTCTCGTATGGACGTTCAAGAAATAGGGAATCTATGGTGTTGTTTTCAAATTTTTGTATATAATTGGCTTCAATGTTGCCAAAAGGGACAATATTCCCTGACCTGAAGCCAAGCACCTCCTCCAGGTATTTTTTTATAAACGAATCGTCGACACAACCAACTTTCAAATTGCCAGACTTGAGAGACTGAATATCGGTAACATTGGGCTCCAGTCTCCGGACTGTGAGCAGTGAAGACAGACTGGCTGTGTAGCTTGATGTCAAGATAAACACAACAAATAGCCACAAAACCACCACCACTCGAGTAAGGTTGCTTTGAATATTCGCTCCTGCAAAATGAATTAAACCCATTATATTGTATTGGTTTGTTGGTATATTTATGTACTAACTTAATTGCAATTAATTAATAGAAGAGATTACGTTTTGTGGTTTTGAGGGTAACAATGAAAAAATCTAAAGATTTGAGGGATTTTGAACTCTATTCTCATAGGTAGCTAGGGAAGGAACTTTAATTACCAATAATATGCTAAGCTTAAATTAATAGAAAGCTGCAGCTCCAAATAACAAAGATTTGAAAGTTATGCCTGAAGAGTAAGAATTAATCCTCAGGACCCAGGTCCAGGGTTATGGTGTATGCGTAGATAACAGTAATGTTGTGACCAATGAGCACCTTGGCTCCACATAGAGAGAAATATATAGCAGAAACTAGCTAAGGACTGGAGTCAGAGTGCATTTGGGGAGAAGACATCACTGGTGCATGGCTAAATTCAATTTTGATAGGACGATTGGTCCACATCATCGGGGTGGTATATGATATAAAACAAATTAGAAGTCCTTAGTTTAATGGGTACTCACTGTGAGAAAAGAAGAGTGTAGAAAAGGCGAACCAAATTGTGTTACTAATCTGATCCTTCAATGTGCCTCTGAATTCCGGATTAGTTGGGTGCTCCAAGAACCAAACTATGAACATCGTATAGATGAAGCTGGCAGCAGTCACCATCCACATTTCCCAAGTGAAAGGCTTCGTGAACATCCACGTTGACTCTTCTTGCTTGGCTGGAACTATCATTGAGAACCCCGATTCAGCATACGGCTGTGTGAATTCCACATATTCTGTTCTATTGCCTAGAATTGTCAAGTCGCCCACCGCCGCATCATAAGTCTTCCCATTGATTTTTAATCACAAGGCAAGCAAATGTCTTATCAGAAATGGGAGACTTATTCATTCAAGTAAAACAAAAATCTAAAGTCGTACGCCTACCTAGAGGACCGAGTCGAATTTATAGTATATATAAAAATTAATTCGTAAAAAATTAAAAGGCCACAAACAGTTATATATCATGCATCATTCGATAACTAAGCATAATCTTTTTTTTTTTTAAACAAAAGTTGATCATGATAATTAAAGTAATTTACCTTGTTATAGACACCATTAATTAGATCATCGTAAACGCCATCATGCGGCACAAATTCATAAGGTAGATGATAATTCAAATGGTCTACCACCAGACGGAAAAGTTCAATGCTGAAACCATCATATCGCATATTTTTATCATTTGAGTTTCCATTTAAGGGATCATCCTTGATCACTACAAACTTCTCAAAAAAAGTTTTAGTTGGAACTCCAATTCTCATAGGCTCTTGATTACTAGGCATGGCCCAACCTTTTGGGTTTCGGTTGATCAGGTTCCCGGGCCAAATAACTGGACCAGTGAAACCTTCCGCCGCAATATCATTGCTGATATCACCAACATTATGTTTACTACTCGTCTTCGAGAACCCAAAATTGGGCAACCAAAAGTCCAGCTCTTTGTACTTCTTCCCAACCACATTCACAATCCTCAATGTGTCAGCATTCAATAATTCACCATCTTTAAAGCGAATTTTCCCACTCAAACCTGAGAAATCACTTGATAACATTTGCCGCAACAACATTTCCGGGCTACTAATGTTATAATTCAATCTCCCGATGGCTTCTGTAATGATTTTAATACTATCGTGTGCTCTTAGAGCATGAATACTTGGGTGAAAGTGGTCTTCTTCTGGGTATTCGCTTGTGAAATTTCGTCGAAACAGGGCAGAAAACTCTTTATAAGGACTACTGTCATCAGAATAATAGCTCTTGATTCCTAAGGTGCCTTCCATAGAGGAAATGACAGTTGTGTTTAGCGAGTCTAAGGCATTTGCAACAGTGTTTGTGACCATCCACACTGAGTCTTTTCCCACAAGCCCCATCCTATTTGCTTCTGTAAACAAATGTATGGTCATGTCTAATGATGCTTGAAGTACAATGAAAACCCTAGACTGTTTGTCTTGTACCTTTTTTAGCGCTCCTCGAACAGCTTCTTTTGGATCAGATATAGAAGAAATTGGTGGAAGAACCAAACGAGACTCAATCTCCGAGCTGCTAACGTTCTGAAGAGCCTCGGATAAAAGAGCTAACTTCCCAGAATCACCACCATATACATTATCTTCGTAAATAGCTGCAACCCTTCTCCAATTGTATTTCTGAGCAAGATCCGCAATGCATTTCATTTGCTCGGAATCATTGCTAGCCATTCTTATCAAGTAAGGCCAGCGACGTGACATTGATAGCGGTGTTACTGCAGGAGCAGCAAATGAAAGAATAGGAACTTGAACTCGGCTGGCAATCTCAGCAACTACAGCTGTTTCCTCCCATGTCTCCATTCCAGCAATCACTTTCACCTTCTCTTTGTTAATCAGCTCCTGCGCTGCAAAAACCATAGCTATAAGTTAGTATATAAATCAAATTAAAGGGCATGTAAATAACTAATCAATTAATTAATTCAACCTGCCATAGCAGCTTGGAAGGGGTCTCTGTTATGGTCTCGGATTTGAAGGGAGAGCTTGTGGTTTCTTGAGTCACTGTTGAAGTTTTGTACGGCAATTTTCATGGCTGTTATCGCTTGTTTCCCCATTTGAGAATTAGCGTCGACGATTGCACCGATCTTCGTAACTTCTTCAATATTAACATTGGTACTTGCTGATTCAACTCCGGGGGAGACAAAGACAAGCTCGGAGGCAATAATGAGCACAAGAAAAAAGAAGCGATTCATTATGTTAGCCATGCATAATTAACTTCGACTTTTGATATCTCAATATGTATGCATGTGTCAAAGAAATAGGTGTAGTTTATAAATAAATATATATTGTAAAAGAATAGAGGAGTCAGCGTATGCAATTGCCAGGAATGTTGGCGTCGATCCATTCTCGAAAATCTTTTTGACTGGGTTCAACCGCCAGGAACTCACACTTTGAATATACAAAAGAAGAACACGACAATTTACAATTATCCCTATATAAATATATATAAATACACAATCCAAAATTTTAAATTTTAAAGTCCCCGGAAACTTCACGAAACCATCCGGTTTAAGCACTTGGACTTTTAAACATCTTAAATTCTATAGTTTAAAATTTTTGTTGATTTTTTTCACAGTTTAAAATTCCGAACTAAAAAATTATTATATATGTAAAGTATGGGAAAATATGAAAAAATTATAAAACTGCAGGATTTATTAGCATTATGAAATTAAACTTTAAAACCGCACGATTTTAAAATTTTTTAAAATTTTCTTATACTTCCAAATCATGAATTAAAAAAATTTCCCTATATATATATATATAATTATTAAATTTTATCATACCATATGTGGGGGATCAACTTTAATCTTCAAAAAAAATAAATTAGAAGTCTACAAAGACGCTTTTGGAAAATTTATAATATGAAGACGTGTAATTGGAGAAGATTCTTGCAATTTAACAGACGAGTAACTAGAGACAAAAGTAAGGGCCGGAATCTTAGACTTCCAAAAAATATCTTTGAAGACCAAGTCGATGTCAAAGTCAAGACAAAAATTGTTCTAATTAACTAAAAACTAATTTCTTACTGGAAATCATGAGGTCGTAAGCTTTTGTTCTTAAACTAGGGGTATAACAGTTAAATTATTAATTTTAATAACGGATTTTTAATGGAATTCGATAGTATGGACATGTATGCATGCAAAATATATATATGTATATACATTACTCCGTGAATGAGGGACCTATGCTTATTATTACTAAAATAAAATCCGGCCCACTTACCCATCAATGATCCATCTAAAATTAGACCAGCCAAGCGACCCACTCCGGTCCATTGTGCTCCGTACAAACAGTTTGAACGTTGTTCTCTCTACTAAAACGAAAAGAAAATCTCACTCGAAACAGGCAGCAGCGATGTCTCAGTTCTGGAAACCGGGCACCGAGAAGCCTCGCCTCCTCGACGATGAAGAAGGCGGCGTCGTTTTCTTGTCATCCTCTCTCTCCTCCGCTTCGTCCATCGGGTATCAATCTCACACTAAGTTATGCACTCAAAAGCATACGTTTCTATATGTATTTTTTTTTTCTACGCATATGTATCTGTTGTTTTAGATATGGTTATGCCAGTATTGAGAAACAGAGGCAGAGATTGCCCGTGTACAAGTACCGTACAGCTATCCTTTATTTGGTGGAGACTCATGCTGCTACTATTATTGTTGGTGAGACTGGTAGCGGCAAAACCACTCAGATTCCTCAGGTCTTTCTTTTCTTAATTAATTTCTTATTTAAGTTGTTTATTTATTTTTTTTTTTCCTCTTTTTGATGGATGTGGCTGGGAACATTTAAACGAATTGCTTTTCTGCAGTTGGTTTTAGTGTCTTTATACTAATTGTTAATTGGATTATTTTTGTTAATTCACTCAAGCGTTGTGTGTCTGGAAACTGTGCTGTTTACATTTGGTTTCTGAACAAATTAGGGGAAATGAAAAACAAGTGAACATTCCAGCTTCATTGACAACCAAACAGAACTTTGTGTGCATTTTGTTGTCCCTCAGAGATAGGTTTTTGTTTATCCAGCTTTTCATTCATGATCCATGACATTGCCGTTGTTCAATTTTATACAAAGCAGAATTGACGATTACCTAATAACTGGGCCAAGTTGGCTGTAATCTGTTTTCGAGCTTCTTGCTTTGGAGGTCTCATCTATTTATGCATTATTGTTTTTGGAAGTGTATGTTATTGTGGATGTTGGTCATGACTTCTTGAGATTGTTCAAACTGAATGGTAAATGTTGTCTGCTAAAATTACAGTACCTCAAAGAAGCAGGTTGGGCAGATGGTGGGCGGGTTATTGCATGCACCCAGCCAAGACGACTGGCTGTCCAGGTGATAAATTAATTTATTTGGCCTTGTCTTCCCTTTTTTTTATCCATACTGTCTGTATGTTTTAGTTCATGCCTTTAAATAGCCTAACATGAAGGCTTTATAAAACCTATAGACTGAGAGGAAGACAAACTAAAATTTGGTTTTATTTACATACCAGTGATATGCTTTTGGTTCTGCTGATTTTTTTGTAAATTCCAAATGCTTAAGTTTGGTTTTCATATCTAATGCCGCCTGTTCTTGCAAAATTGTTAAGTTATTTTAATATTTCCAATACTGATATTAGTTGTTACTAATGCGCAGGCAGTTGCTTCAAGGGTGGCTGAAGAGATGGGAGTCAAGGTTGGAGAGGAAGTCGGCTATACAATTCGATTTGAAGATTTTACAAATAAAGTGAGACATCTGAGTTCTTATTTGAGGTCCTTACTTCTATTTTGTTTACCTTTAATTGCAACTGGTACATCGTAGTTTTAGCATACCACCATGTGTTCAATTGAAGATTTCTGGTCTTCAAATATACTATTTCTATTCAGCATATTTGGTGTGATTATTTTTGTTATGCATGCTGGGATATCCTCTTTGGCAGTGCAGGATCTAACTGCAATAAAATTTCTTACGGATGGGGTATTACTCAGAGAAATGATGGATGATCCTCTTTTGACGAAATACAGGTACTTGTTGTGGTTCTAGGGATTCTTTTAGTGCCTTCAATTCTGTTGAATCGTATCCTTTCTTTCCCTCAAAAGTGAAGCTGTCTGGAACTCAAGTTTTAAAGAATAATTTGCCTGGTATATCATTAATGAGTGATAGGCAACAGGCATTGGTCGCTGCACGAGCAACACCATGCTATTGGAATTGAAAAGCTAGAACACTCTTTTATTGACATTTAGTGCACCTGCTGGTCCATTGATTACTATATTCTTAACTGTTGCAGTGTCATAATGGTGGATGAGGCTCACGAAAGGTCTATTTCAACGGACATTTTGCTGGGCCTCCTGAAAAAGGTATCAATTTTAGCTGCTGGCTGATACAAGTGTTGTTATGAGGAAAAAAGCTTTTTAATTTTGTCTTGCTGGGGTCTGTGTACTTCTTTTTCTTTTTTTCTTTTTCTTTTTGTCCTTGCCTTCCTTCATTCCTTCCTTTCTTTCTTTCTTTTTTTAAATGTTAAATGATTATTGTGATTTCAGATCCAACGACGTCGGTCTGATCTGCGTCTTATTATCTCATCTGCTACAATAGAAGCAAAATCAATGTCTGCATTCTTTCATGCCAGGTTATCTTTTAGGCTTCTAATTGTTGATTCTTTCGTATCCTGATTTTAGTTGCTGTTAACATGCAGTATTTATATTTAATGGAATTTGGGAGCTAAACTCGAAAAATCTTTTATTTTTATTTTTTTTTCTGTAGGAACTGTCATTAGTATTAGATGTTATGTAGCATAATCTTAAAAGCATATTCAAATCTTCCATTTGCTGTGTACCAGAAAAGGCCGTCGAGGATTGGAAGGAGTAGAGTTGGTACCAAGACTGGAGCCTGCAATCCTTTCAGTAGAGGTATGACATTCTGGCATTATTATGTTTTCTCTCTCACTTTCTCTTTCTGCTTTGTTCTCATATGTGTCCTATTTTTTTCCAATCTTGTAATTTAGAAGTCAACTTCTGTATCTTTCGATAGAAGTTACCCTTATCTGGCTTTATGATATGAAATGGGAATGACAAAACTGTGGTGTCACTGGATCTGCTTGTATTTCAGGGTAGAGGATTTAACGTACAAATTCACTATGTTGAGGAGCCTGTCTCAGATTATGTTCAGGCAGCTGTTTCAACGGTTTTGTTAATTCATGATAAGGTTCATTAAATTTTATTATTTGGCATTTCTTTAATTTTTTTGCCTCTATGAGCGGACTGTTTTCTGTCAGCCTCTGTAAGGAGATCAAACCTTGCATTGCAATCTTTTTTGTATTATTTCAGAGACATTGCGTGGTTTTGTTCAGTGTGCTAGCTTTTGAATTGTTTTGGGAGATTTGGGGAAATAGGAGGGAAGGCTAAAGTTAGAGATTGGTCCCATTGAATATGCGTTTAGTTAAACTGTAATAGAAGGGTTTTGGGAGGAAGTAGACCTCTCTAAGGCATGCTAAAATGAAGGTCTTACAGATGTTTTATTCTTGGGCATTTTAAATTTTTTCGTTGTTTTCTTGTTGAATAAACTGCAGATTAATTTTTTATGTAATTTATGCAATTTTATTGAGAATCTCTCTTTCATCCTTTGCCTTTAGATTGTGCTCATTTTGAAATGTAATTATTTTTTTGTAGTGAAATTTGATTTAAGGCTGTTTTTGTACACCCTTTTCTTAATAGATTTTGACCCTTCTGATATTAAAAGAAGCGTTTTCTTATTTTCTTTTATAATGATTAGATTTTTTCATTTAGAGAGGGGATCTTTTGTTATAATAGTAGCAGAACTGTTGTGTGGTATTTCATTGACAGTTGTTTTCTACATTCTAATTGTTGCTTAGGAACCCCCGGGAGATATCCTGGTGTTTCTTACCGGTCAAGATGATATTGATGCCACCATTCAGTTGCTTACTGAAGAAGCACGAACCAGTAAAAAGAACTCCTCAGGTATGAAGTAAAAGATAATTTGCTAATCTTGAAGCTTAGTTTTTAGTGCTAATGAATTTATTAAAACATTTTATGATGTTATGTCATCCATTTCAGGATTGATTATTTTACCTCTATACTCGGGACTTTCTCGAGCAGAACAGGTTAGTGATGTATTGAGGTATTTGGGTTTGATAAACTGGTTTCCTTGAGTTAACGTCATCAAACTTCTTATTTACGGACATCACCTTTCTGCTTCCTTGATAATAATAGGAGCAAGTGTTTTCTCCCACTCCTAGAGGGAAGAGGAAAGTGGTGATATCAACAAATATTGCAGAGACATCATTGACCTTGGAGGTATCATCACTGCTAATTAGAGTTGTACCCCTTGGATGTAATATGTTATAATTGACAGGTGGTGCACTGATCCACCCTTGCTTCTGATCTTTTCAGGGAATTGTTTATGTTGTTGACAGTGGTTTCTCAAAACAGCGGTTCTACAATCCGGTATTTTCTTTGCTACTTTTGATGTTTAAATTATGTAATCTTTGGATTAGTTTCAGTTGCTGGTATATTAGTTGCATCTTATTGTCATGTTATAGATCTCAGATATTGAAAATCTGGTAGTGGCTCCAATATCAAAGGCATCTGCTAGACAAAGAGCTGGTAGGGCTGGAAGAGTTCGACCAGGGAAATGTTACAGGTGGTTAATTAAAGGCAGTTATATTAATGTTAATCATTTTCTTCTGTAGTTATGTAAATTGAACGTGTTGTCATGATTTGTTATTTGTTCTGTCTCTTGAACTTTAGGATCAATGTTACTATGAAGTATACTTTTCTGTTACTCTTTCCCTACTTAAAAGTAAACCTTGCCTTTCCTGTTTTATGTACATCATGATAGTGTTTCATAATGATATCAGACATCATTATCTGAATTAACCACTGATGTCAGTTAGTGGTTCATTACTTCATATTCCTTTTACTTGATATTTTGTTGGAGTCTCTTCTTCTACCTTGCCATGGGGTAATCTGGCCTCTCCCCAGAGTTTCTTATACTCTGTATTTGTTTTACAATTTGGACAATGATTGAGAGCTGTTTGAAGCTATTATTGTATCATTGAGATATCTTTAAATGCATGTATATTTAAACACACCATCCATCTCCTTTTTTTTATGGCAGAAGCTAATTTTTTTAATATTCACTTTTGGTTTCTAAAAGCAGGCTATACACAGAAGAGTATTTTGTGAAAGAGATGCCTGCGGAGGGGATCCCGGAGATGCAGAGATCAAACCTTGTCTCCTGTGTAATTCAGGTAATTTGTTGCAAGGATTGCATGGTTTGATATTCTCACAATCACATGCTAGATTGAATTGCTTCGGGCAGGTTTCTCATGCTGCTGAAGCTGATACTGGCTGAAAGCAGAGTAATGCTGTGCTGCTTGTGATGATTTTATTGTTTCCTTGGAAACTATGAGCTTTTCTCTTCTAAGATTCTTATTTATAGTTTCTAAATGCTAATTTTTCCATGCTGCTGAAATGTCAGTTAAAAGCCTTGGGCATAGATAATATCTTAGGCTTTGATTGGCCAGCATCTCCACCACCTGAAGCAATGATCCGAGCACTTGAAGTACTTTATTCACTTGGAGTCCTTGACGATGATGCAAAACTTACTTCGCCTACTGGGTTTCAAGTTGCAGAGATTCCTTTGGTAGGTTATCAACTTATGTTACTAAGGCAATTAAAACTTTTTTGAAAAACCAGCATCTGTACCTTAAGACTGGGTGCTTTCCTCTTTGTGTACTATAACTGTTCCTCTTTTTTTTTTTTTTTTTTTGACTTAATGCATTTGGTTTCAATCTATTTTTCCAAGCCAACATAGGATCAGTGGACTAAGCACAGCAACTCAATCGTTTTAATAAACTGACTTCATTGATGTTTTCTCTTTCCTGCAAGATCTTTTTATTATTATTTTTTTTAATGATGTTCTGGTTGACCATTGACTTATCTTTGAAGGAGTTCATCGTTGGACTCATTTGCTAGATATGTTTTGACCTCTGTCTCATGATGTTTCATTATCTAAGTTGAAGTTTTTGATTGCTTATTTTGAATCTGATTGCTTTGTAGGAACCAATGATCTCTAAAATGATCTTGTCTTCGAATGAACTTGGATGTTCAGAGGAGATTATAACCATTTCTGCAGTTCTCTCAATCCAAGTAAACTTTCTTCTATTACTCCCTTGTGCAAGTCATTTAAACTTTGTCTTAAATTCAACAAAAAGAAAGCAGAACAGTAACTAGCCTGATAAAAAGCTTCTACCATAAGATACAGCCTATTATAAATTATCTATAATAACACAATAAAGATAAGCTATTGTGAGTTCTAGTTTACAGAATTATTCAACTAACCTGATTATAAAAATTTAAACCATCCAGCTGAGTTCTAGTTTGTACTAAAATGTTGTTCTTTACAGTCTATTTGGGTTTCTGGGAGGGGAGCACAAAAGGAACTGGATGAAGCCAAGTTGAGGTTTGCTGCTGCAGAGGTACTTGACTGAAACTTAAATTGGTTCGAATATTTACGAATCTTAAATAGATTTCATCTTCATTTTAACTTGAGTTTTATCTTTGACGTGGCTGCACCAATCAGTGATTAAATCTAGCACTGAAGTGTGTATGGTCGGTCTTAAGTTCACTCGAAATTCACTCAAACTTTTTTACATCATCTGAAAATGAAGATTCAGTGTCTCCATATGATCTGATTTTAGGGGTCTTAAAATATTTTAAAAGTGCTATATATATATTTGATCAACTATTCTTTGCCTACTGAGACAGGAAAAAAAAAATTCAAGTGCCATTTATAATTTTTTCTGTAGCTTATCGATTATTTTTTCATACCTGCAGGGTGACCATGTGACATTCCTAAATGTTTACAAAGGTTTTCTTCAGTCTGGGAAATCTTCACATTGGTGTCATAAGAACTTCATAAACTACCATGCTATGGTACGTAACTTAATTTGGATGCTTTAAACATTTTAAGAAATGGTTGACTTTTCCTTTTATCATTTTTTGGGCTTCCACCACTAACTCTTGTTTTCATAGCTTTATTCCTGTTGAGATACAATTATCTGTTGCATATAGATAATATATTACTCATGTTGATGTGAATTTCACTTGTTTTTGGTATTGCAGAAAAAAGTAATTGAAATTAGAGAACAACTCAGAAGAATTGCACAAAGAATTGGCATAGTGATGAAATCTTGTGAGAGTGACATGCAAGTAAGTCTTTTGACACTTTTACTGGTGTGCTTAGAGAGAATTTCAACACGTTATGATTTCCCAAAGTTAATGGGGACATGCATACCATCTGCTGGTTGCTCATTTGTATATCATGTAACCTGTTCCCCAGTATTGTGCGTTTGTACTGGCAGATTCACTAATCAATGAAGAACAAATGTGTGCCACTATCATGAAAAGTTAGAATTAGTTGAAATCTGCTGCAGTATAATTAAGTCAGTAATTATATAGGCCAAGGCCAAGCTCTTAAAAGCAAGAGTGCATTGTACTCTCTTTGCTTTACCTCATTTCTTATTGCTGAATATGAGAAAAATTTGAAATGTTATTTGCCCACCTGCTTTGCTCTGTTCTACACAATATGACTTCTACTATTTGTGTCTTGTAGGTTGTACAAAAGGCAGTTACTGCTGGGTTTTTTGCTAATGCATGCTACTTAGAAGTGAGTAACTTAATTGCCGCTATTTTTATAAGTACACCTAGTGTTTTAACAGTACAAATATATTATAGCCTTCTACCCTCTTCTTGTTGATAATTCACTAGTTAAATGAAAGTGGCTTCCAGGAATTTTTCTTACATTGATGTTTTAATTGAATCTGTGTTGTTTATCTTGTTTGAAGGCATATAGTCAGAGTGGAATGTACAAGACTGTGAGAGGTTCCCAAGAAGTTTATATTCATCCATCATCGGTGTTGTTCAGGTCAGTGTACAGAATCGATTGATATTTTAAAGTTATCTGGATTTTATCAGAGTATGTTTACAAGCAAGGATCTTAGATTAAAATATAAATTCATACAGTCAACTTCGGGAGACCTGTGCTCCTCGAGGATCTATTTCAATAAAGATCAAATGTTAATTCGTTATTTTATAGTTATTTCTTAGAATGTCATACATTATTTTATAATTGTTTCTTAGAATGTCGGTGGCTTTTGCCCATTTCTTATGCTTGTGGACACTAATAAACTAAACAAATGCTGTATCTTTGATATTATATCTTTTAATTTTGGATTTGCAGGGTTAATCCAAAGTGGGTTATATATCATTCCCTGGTTTCAACTGACCGACAGTACATGCGCAATGTTATCTCCATTGATCCTTCCTGGCTGCTAGAGGTTGCTCCACACTTTTACCAGCAGCAGCGACTCAATCCCATTCACTAATGAGGCTTTATAAACTTATTCTGTATTGGGATTGTGAGGAATTCTATTAGCGTATCCGCATCCCAATTTTGTTTTTTTAAAATCTCCTGTACATATCTATAATCAATTAATCATTTATTTGATCATACTAACCTTTATTTCACAGTTCAACTAGGCTGACTACTTTTAACCAGTTTTGAGATTACGCGCATTTATTTTTCATTCTTTAGCTTCAATTTTTTTTTTTTCTATTCCAAGCAATTCAAAGTTAAGATGAACACAGAAGTGCAGAATGTGCATATGAAAAGATCAAAGACGATTGTACGGACAAGAAAAGGGGAAGAATGTGTGGGGGAAAGAAGTGTAAGCATCTGCAACAAGTTGAGGTGACAAATTTCTCCGATATTAATGTGTAGTTGGTTAACTTGTAATGGAAGAAGATACTGTATTACATATGGTCATAGGCATCTGAGATTTATCCAAGTCAAACTGATCCACGGTCAGGCAGTGCTTAATAGGATAAAAACTTGATATGAAAAACATAGCTCAAATTGTAAATGACAATTTAATGACAATTTTGATTTGTACTCGAATGAAGTAAGAATTAGAGTTAGTTTTCTTGTTCATCGCAGAATCCACATTTGAAAAACGAACGCACGGAGTGCGTTGAAGAAACAAACCAAAGAAATATTTTCCGACCTGAATACTAGAACTAGACTTACTACCATACCACAAGTCATATACATAACATCTTCACTTTCTGCGTAAATTGCCGGGGCGGCTGACGGAGTCTTGCATGAATATCAATTTCTTTTTGCTGCAACAGGTACTTGAGATGGAAACAGAATGCTCCCAAATTAATTATAAACTTGTGATGATAAATCATATGAGCGTTGAATGAGCTTTGCTGCAGAGTGTTACAGCTTTAGGTTAAGATCAATAGTTTCCCTTCTTGGTTTCTCGTTGTTTAAGCTTAGTGTTGTTTCTTCCTCTCTCAACTCTTCTGGTATTAAGAAGCTGTAGAAGGGCTTCTTCTTTTGGTGTGAGTCTGAGTCTGAGCCCTCCATGCCGCTTTCCTTCGTAACACAACTCTAAACCAATACAAATAGATATTATATAATATACACGAACACCATATATGCCAAATTGCAAAAAAAAAGATAATGAATAATTCTTGTATCATGCTTACTTGGAAAGGTAACGAGTGATATTTGGACAAATCTTGTTGAGAATTTTGAGTCATCATGAATGAGGATGGAGTTGCCGGAGAACCAAATAAAAGAAAATTGCCATTCATTGCTCCATAGTCCCTCCTGATCAGGAATTAATAAATTAAATACATAAATAAATGAATGAATCAATTAGGCAAGCAAACGTAATTACCTCGAAAGTGTTTCATCTTGTTGAAGGTTAAGTACAGAACTAGTAGTGTGATTGGGAAAAGAGGGCGTTAGCGTGTGCATGGCAGTAGTGAAAGGAGAAGAAGCTTGGCAGTGGAATATTGGAGCAGGAGCTGAGCCTGTGGAGAATGTCCTTGGCCGCTTTGTTCCAGCCATCTAAAATCGATTTGTATGTATTTGTGATTAATAAGATGATGAATTTCATTTTTCATCCAATCAATAATTAATTTATAAAGTAATTAATTAGAGCAAGACAAATCAAAATTACTGCCAACGAAACTCAAATCTTTATTTGGTTCAACAGAAAAATAAAGAAAAATATTTGAAAGAAAAATAAAGGAAACTGAAAATATATATCTCTTTTAATTATTTTTCTTTCCCCAATCGATGAGCAAAAAACAGCACTCAAAGTAAAAAAAAAAAAATCTGAAAAAAAGAAAAAAGAAAAAAAGTGAAGGACTCAACACTATTTGCAAGTATTAAAAAAAAAAGTCTTTAAAAAAAAAAAAGAGAGAAACATGACTAAAAACACGAGTCTTTTAGACCTTTTCTTCCTCTGGCAAGATCAGAGATGAGCAGTAGTGGTTGTGATGCGATGATGATCTTTGGTTTGAAGGGGGCTCTACATGGACATAAAATCCTGCTGATTGGTTTTCTGATGATGATGATCCAGATTGTGGGAAAAGATTTATCTGCTTTCACAAATACATTATTAATTAGACAACCCATATATCTCATAAAAAGAAAGAACTAAAGCTAAAACATTATCATAAAACAAATTAAAAGCTGGAATTATACCGTGGGAGAAGAGTACTGATGATAGTGAGAGTGTTTCTTTTGAAGCATATGCATTTGATCCGAACCATGTACAAAACTGCTCGTAGAAATTGGATACCCAGCTGGGATCTTAGAAGCTTCCTCATAAATGCTTGACTCGCAAGAATTCCACACTGTGGGCAACAGGGCTTCTTCAGGCAAAATTATGCCTGATCCAGCAATTCGGACGCCATTGCTGCCTCTGCCTGAGGATGTACTTTTATTACCATGAAGCACGGTCTTTTGCGGCGGTGGAGGAGGACTAAAGTGATTATTACTATTATGATGATCCGAGACAAACTGAACAATACTATTTCCTGTTAAAAATACAAAAATAATGGAATAGATTAATTATTATATATAACAGACGAATATAAAAAAAAGAGAGAAATCTTTAGGCATTAGGCTTTAGGGCTTGCCTTTGTCAGGATGAATAACTTTATTTTCTTGTTCTCTCAAGATCTTCTCAAGTTCTGCAACTCCCGGTCCTCTTTTGGGAACTCTCTGACGCTTTGGTTTCTTCAAAATATGAGTTGCATTATCATCACCACCGCCACTACCACTAACACCTGCACTACTAGCACTGCCTGTGTTGCTGCACATAATGATTTTTCTTATATTAATTTTGTTCTCGTTTCCTGTATTGTTGTTAATTACGTATGTGCCTTGTTGTGATGTAAGCTAATAATAAATCTAATTAACTTTATAATTTGAAGCAAATTTAACTCAAATTGATGATAGGCGAGATGAGAGAATTCAGAAAAATAACAAGAATCCCAATTTTCAAGATCACAAAATCTAAAACAAGTAACAAGAATCAATTCAAAAACCGGGATACAAGGAAAGGAAATCTGAAATGATGTGGAGTTGAAACCAGCCACCTATACGTACGAAATATGAAATTGAATTTAAGGAAAGTCCTTCCTTATTTTCAGCTCATAAAGATATTCGCGAGAGAGAGAGAGAGAGAGAGAGAAAGTATCTACTGCTTTCCGGGATTTTCTCAGAAATTTTTTTTGTTTGTCTGAAAAGAAAAGAAAAGAAAATTATATAACAACTTCCAGGGGCTCTGAAGATTAAACTCCTAGCAAAGCAATACTATTTCAAAATCCTCCTCAATATGAGAAAATTTCACCACCACCATCACCAACATCTAGTGGTCTTTCAGACCATTCGAAGTTAGAACTGTAACATGCATGTTCTATGTCTCGATATGCATTAATATGCGTCTTAAAATCTCAGGAGATTTTTTGCCATTTTCATAAGCCAGTTCTTTGTTCTTTTCTTATACCATTGAATCACCTCACTGCATGTAATTTATGGAGTTGGTTATGGACCCCACCACTTGGAAAAAGAAAATTTTATATATGTGTGTGTATATGTGTATGTATATATATATATTATTTATTTCAATCAAACAATGAGAGTGGATTGGGTGTAAACACATTTTTTAACCATTTGAAAACGGTTTTTATCAGTAATAAAAACATTCTTAAATTAATGCATTATTTAGAAGGGCATCAAATTTGATTAGGTATATACGTGACTGATTTATATCGTTTCAGCTTTAGTCTCATTGGTTTGGTACAATCCTACAGACAAACAACAGCTTATTATATATATATACTTGGTAGTGAATTGATGGGGAGTTTTCTATCAATGAGCAAAATATAAATGCGCAATGGTGAATTTATGGTAATTAATGAGTGGATGAAAGGAAAGACTCATTTCATAAAGCAATCTCCAGGTTGGCAAAATCAATGTGAGCATATCTTTGAAGATACCCTCTAATATAGTTCCTTAAGGTAACCAATCTACATTGTTATTACTCTTAATTAGATTTGAGAAAGAGCTAAAAGATTTCATGTTTTAAATTTAAACTAAATCAAATCTTTTGTCAACATTTACCAGCTTTTTTAATTATAAATCTTTTTAAACAAGATTATATCCGAATATTTTGTTCTATGGAATGTGTAATATTAATTGATTATACAGTCACATGGGTTAGGAGACTATTATCTTAATCTCTCTATCTATACGAAGGGGACACTTATATCATAATTAATGTGCTAAATATTAAACTTCGCGAACTAAAAGGCTATAATATGCGCTCTTCAATTCCGGGCAACTGAGTCTGAAATTGATCAAAATTTGATAGCAGGAAGGCTTTGTTTTGTTTTAAAACTCGGGATAGACTCTGCAAGGACGTATGCATTACTTTAATGATAATCAGTTAGCCTAAAACATGTGCCAAGAAGGAAATACATGCCACAATTAGCTAATTCAAGATTCGTTCAAAATATTGCTGGGTAATTTTTCAAAGCCAGAGTCATTGCATGTGAATGCATGGCCTTGACAAACTGCTTGAAGTCTTTTCTTTTCTTCTCTTTTCGTTTGAAAAATTACTTCATGCAGCTAGCAATGACCACCAAATATTCTACATATATGAAGAGAATATTATGATTGCTGCACAAAAGTCGTACAAGCATACTTGACTTGTCAGATGGGCATCATTTTCTGGTGCAATTTCATGGAAACATCCAGCTTTAGTTAATTCTTCATAACTTGAGCGAAAATTACATGTAACGTCTTCTTCGGACAAAGAAAATTGAAGCAAACAAAAAAATAAAAAATAAAAGAACAAAGTTGTAATGTGTTTGTGTCGTGAGATATATTTGCCGAGTAAGAGGATACACGCACATTTATAATTATTCTATTAATAATATCCTCATTTTAACAAAGAAAAATGTCACTAACTGACAAAAAAATATCGTCTCTAATGTATTAAAAAAAATATTTTTTGTATTTTAGTATCCATCATCACTTAAACACAATGAGAATTCCAGGCTTTGAATCTAATTAATAATACGACATTGGTTATGATTTTTAAAATACTTGTAGAATTTCATTGGTTTTTAATATAATCATATCAAAAGTATTAGATCGATTGATGTGAGATGGTTGGATAGGATGAGGAAGGTACCTTTCAGGGATTATAGCTTATGTTACAATTATTTGTTTTGGGTATATTATATACTATTTCAAGGCTTGTGATGAGACAAAGCTTTGAGATCAAGCTTGAAAATTCCATTTCTTTCTTGATTGTTTTGCAGTTTTAAGTTATTTTGCTATTTTTCTTATTGTCTTCAGGATTTTTATCTCTTTTTTTTTAATTTCGGATTTTAGGTGTCATTTGTTTTTTTATATTTACATTAGGAGAATCTTATTACAAAATAATATTTCAAGTTTAATTATTTTGATAAATTTACAATATTTAAAATTAGTATAAAAAGAACTTAAAACTCTAGTTTTGATTATCAAAAACGTTGTTTCTCTATAGTTTATTAATCTTTTATGTTCTCGCACCATCATAGATTATAATATAAATCTTTGCACACACTAAATAATTAAATGCTTATTTGATATAATTTATCTAATGGTTATAAGTGTTTATTTAATCACATAAGCTCTATCATAATTTTTGTTGTTGTTTGGTTGTTTTTCTAGTAAAGTTTTTAAATCTTAAATAAGCTATTTTACCTCTACTAGTAAAAATTCAAATTTTGAGTTTTTGAGAGTAGAGGTTTAAAAGTTTTTTTTTAAAATGTTCAAATATCTAAAATATTCTCTATTTATTTGATTATCTTATTTTATTTTTTTCATAACGTAATTTTAAAAAATTTACCTATTCAAGTAATTTCATAAATTTGTAATAAAAGCTCTTATTGATAACCAAACAACTAAATTTTTTTAGGTAAAAACTCTGTTACCAAAAGCTCTACTTGAAAAGTTATACCAAACAAAGTCTAAGTAATCTGATTATGTTATCTAATAACAGTCATCACTTGTTTATGATCATCGCAAGCATTTTGTTGGATTTCAATTTTTTTTCTTTTTTTTTTTTAACATTTTAGTGGTAGGTTTTTGGTTCCTAGATTATGCAAATTACAATGGGTTATGGGATTTGGGTTTTGATACATAAAATGTCCCCGTATTCACGGTGGCGGAGTCTCGTAGATGATAATATAGGCTTAATCTGCAATTTCTTACGATATTGGCATCATATAATGCTATGTAATTTGCCATTAAATGAGTTAGGGAGTCAAGTCAATCAGTCATGATCACGACACTGATGTTGAAATTAAACCCAAAAAAAAAAAAAAGTGTGTGATTAAGGAAATTTGAATGATCAATTGGTTATACTATATCGGCGATAATGGAAGACTCATTACTTCTCAATTTCTAAAGAGTTACTATTATTGGGGCAGCTGTCCCTTGTCATTATTAAGAAATAAGATGATCTTATGTTTGGGTGGGGAGTTGATGATCATGATATTACCTGCAACTTGATAATTGCATGCATATATAATCGAGGAAAAATATTAATATCAGCAAAGTAGTTTCAACCAGAACAAAAATAAGAGAAGAATGATCCTTTATTATAAAAACAATTCCAAGGTTGATTATTAAGTGGGACTACAAGATTGTGGTATTTTTCATTAACTACGCTTTGCATTTCGTGGTTGATTATTAAGTAGGTCATTGTGGTTGATAATTATAATACAAACTTTTAAACTAATTAATAACTAGGTTTATTTTTTTTTCTTTTCCTTTTTGAGCCTAGTAGCTAGTTATTGAAAATGATGTAATTTTGGAATATATTGAATAGGTTTAATCAAGTTTTTATATATAAGATTTTTTCAGTAGTAATAGCTGCATAAGAATTAACACTGAAAATAATACACCGTCATTTTAAAAAAATTTCACTACAAGGCAAATTAATTTTTGTACTAATTTTTATACTCCTTTTCGGTGCACACATCATTATTCATATATATATTTTTATATGCAATTGATTATCACCACCGATAATGACTGAATTGACGGAGGGCCAAGTTTGAGAGCTCAAAAGTCAAGCCAATAATTTATTTTAATTCGAGAAATTGGTATAAATAAAGGTACTAAATATATGTTAAATAAGATAGCGTGGGAAGCTTTGCTGACAGGTCCCGTAGCTCAGTTGGTTAGAGCGTTGGTCTTATGAGCCGAAGGTCGCGGGTTCGAGCCCCGCCGGGACCAAATTTTGACAAATTTCCGTTCTGACATTAGAACAATCGACTTCTATCTTTTTAACGTCTGGATCGAGCCACCGAATCATCTCTCAATTTCAACGGTTTTTATCAAATCAGCTATTCAACCATTAACAGCCGTAACCCATTTACTACCAAGCCCATCACCTTCTGCCAATTTATTTATTTATTTATCTTTTTTTTTTTTTAATTCAAAAGAGCCGAAGATGTGATATAAGGATTTAGCACTCCAATTATTTTCCATCTTTCGAGTCCTCTGTACCAAATCAAATCCAAACTAATCAACGGCCCACAAAATCATTAAAGCGGATTGTAATTTACAAAAGTAAACCCATGAAGCACCCACACCATCCCCCAACTCCCCAATAATCAGCCATGAAATGAGAAAAATTGAACAACTGAAATCTCTTTTTGTTCCATGTTTTATATACACTAATAATGCTATCACCGTTGAGAAACTATTTTCCATTTTTAATTAAAAACAAGGAAGAAAAAAGAAAAAAGAAAAAAGAAGCACATGAGAAACATTATTACAGATTCAGATAAGCAACCTATCTTAATCAAAACTAGTTTGTTGTGCTGTCAAAATAAGCATCTTTTGTTGAAATATTCAAAACAAAGAGGGAGACCAGACCAACACACACGGCGAAACACATAACACAAACTCAGTTGTTGGGCGGGTCACTGATTGGTGTGAGAAAAATCAGACTTTGAGTTGCATCTCTTGTTTGAAAAAAAAATTGAGGCTGGCAACTGGGCCATAAAACTGACTGAGTCACTGACTCATACATTTCTCAACTACCTTTTATAATTTTCTCGCCGTCTCAAAATGTAATTAAAATAAGAAAAAGGACCGGTCTTTTGCTTCTTCTTTACTGCAACCTTACAAGAAACTAACTATCCCCTCCCTCCCACCCATATTTTTCATTTTTCTTTCTTTCTTTCTTTTTTTATATATATTTTGGTCCAAAATATTTGAGTACCCCATGTTCTAAGAAGAGTATGCACAGAACCAGACCTTTTGCTGCCTTTTTCTTGGTATGAAATCCTTAACCTTTTGCTGTATAATTGATGTTCTGTTATCTGGTTTTGGTTCTGTGTTGCTTTTTATTTAGATTTAAAACTTTCATCTTTATATGCCCATTTATTGCTTCGGAGATATTGAAGAGATGTTGACGCTAATAGTAATTGAATAACTTTGACTCCATGTTTAGTTTTGTCTGAAACTGGTTGTATTAACTTGCTTCTCCGTACACAGCTGCTGCCTGCTGAAATGTTTCATAAGCGTACTGGGTGATAGGATTTTGTTCCCTTTAGTTTTCTAGTCATGCGTGGTGGATGGTTCAATTTATTCACGAGTGACGACCATCCCTTTGGTTGCTGAGAAATAGCAGGCCAAAAAAACAAAAAAAGAATATGATCTGACTGACTTTCTGACTTAGGATACTCTAAAGTCAATATTTTGTATGCTGGCTCAATGCCGATTCTGGTTCTTAAAATAGAAGTTGCTTACAGGGTTATGTTGAATTGAAGAATAAGGACGTTGAACATTGAGAGAATGGGTGGAGATTGGTTTAAGACATTTGTTTGCCAAAAGAAAGTGAAGGTTGGCAGTTCAAAACAAGTGAAGGTATGTAACCCTCTCAATGCTTTCACCTTGCTTGAACAAGTTATAAAATGAGCTGCGAAATTTCCTTTTTAAAATGGCGACTGTCTAAGTTTATTTTTCAAGCTAATTTTTGGAAATTATCGTTGACCATTTAAAGATGTTCTTTTATAAAATGCGTGCGTGCGCCCCTATCTTTACTTTTTAGTGATATTGTTGCGAGTTTAGGATTATAATTAATAAATCATTATTTGACAGGGATCTTCAGCTTCTGCAAAATCCAAAGGATTCAAGTGGAAAAAACCTTTGGGCAAAGAGTCTAGTATTTTTGCTATTGGTAGCACTCTTGGCATGCCAGTTGAGGATGTAGCTGCAATACGCATACAAACTGCATTTCGTGCCTACAAGGTACCTTGTTTTATAAGTTATTCATGCTAAATACATGAAATTCATATATTGTTGTCATGTTATGATCCTTTACATGTGATTTTTCCTATCCGTTTTGCAACATTTCATTGTTAGTCATCATGAGATCATAAAGCAATAAGTGATCAGCCAGTGACTCCATCCGATTAATTTAAAGATGGAAAGCCTTTTAATGTTATCAGGGATTTTTTAAAGTGGGGATTTTTGTTCCTAATTAGTCTGAATTTTTGTTCTAGAGTGTAAGGAATGGGCATTTCTTATAAATTGAGGGGATAGTATGAAAAAGTACATATTTGTTGTTGTTTTTTGACATTCTGAAGCTCATACCTTATGATACTCCTGTGCCCAAAAAGATGGACTGTGCTCATATGTGAAGCTGTTTGCACTGCACAAACTCCTTGGACATTTCTTTGTCATACAAGGGCAGAGAGATATTTTGGGCTTCTTTGCTGCAACTTTAGTTGTTAGTTGCAATCATATATGAAGAATTTTCTTCATTACCCTTCACTGATTGAACCTTTCTTGATAATGTCAACTTTGTATCGCCTAACAGCTTCACTTTGCTCCACAAAGCCTTAATCCCAACTAGTTAGGATCAGTAATTGGCCAGGTTACTCCAGTGTTCTGTGAGTTGGGAAGTTGGTCTCATGAATATTTTCAATGCTCAATCCCTACGGATTTCCTCAATTACTTCTAGGAATTTATGAGTAGTACTTTGATGAGTAGTATTTTGTCTATGAGAAGAGCAATTCATCGAGGTATTGGAATTTATGGATGTCATGGTGGAGGATCTCTACTACTTAAAGTTTCTGTGGTGCATTAAAGATATAATCGATGCTTTAGATCTCCTAACTGCTTTTCACACCTCTTATTAATATAAGTCATATGCTTATACAAATTTATTGATATACATAATTGATCTCTTTATTGTTCTTGCAGGCTAGAAAAACTTTTCGTCGTCTAAAAGGGACCATACGACTACAGGGAGTAAGCCAACGTCATTCTGTTCAAAAGCAAGCTACAACAACGTTAAGCTATCTTCATACTTGGAGCAAACTACAGGCTGAGATTAGAGCTCGCAGACTGTGTATGGTAAAAGAAGGCCGACTTAGACAGAAGAAATTAGAGAATCAATTAAAACTTGACGCAAAGCTTAATTCACTAGAGGTTAGTACTTGGACTTACCATTTGTGAGAATTGTCAGGGTTAAAGTGCATTCTATACCAGCAAAATGACTTTCTTGGGCAATGTGTGAAATCCTTCCAATTTAGGTTAAAATTCACTTTTGTCATTTATATTTTGAAATCCTACAAATATTCCCTGAAGTTAGTTAAAAGTTTCTGAATATTTTGTTCCAAACATACATTGCAATTTCACTTTTGTCTGAGACCTATGACCAACAGAACTACTAACTGTCCATCCTGCTAGGTCATCATAACAACCTCACCATTAGGTAAAGAAAGCTCCAAATTTCAAATTTGCATTTTTCTCCTCAATTAAAGCCACAAGCACAATTTTAAGTCTTTCCGATGGGCGATGACTAGCATCACATATTTTCATATGTTCCGGAGGTTTCTTTTTCCTCCAGGAAAATTCGACTCTGACGTTGTTATGCTTTTACTCCCTTTTGTAATTCCTTGCACTCTTGACAGAGGTATAAGTGCTATTATGATCTGTTTTCCTGTTACTGCACGAAATTGCAGATTTCACATTGTTTATAATATTATCTGAAACCATAAGCTTGAAAACATCCTTTTTGATGTCTCTGGTCGTCTAGTTGATGTCCATTGATTATTCATATTAGATAAAAGGCCTATTTGAAACATGTCAAAATTCTTGCTTTCTCTCTATCTCTCCCCCACGTCCCCGAGTAACTGTTGAAAGGATGGGCAGATTGACTGGAGTGGAGGCCCTGAAACAATGGAGGAAATTCTCTCAAGGATAAATCAGAGAGAAAAAGCAGCAGTCAAGCGAGAGCGGGCTATGGCTTATGCCTTTTCGCATCAGGTATTTCAAGCTCTGACATATACCCTCTGTGCTGCATCAGTATGAATGAATCAAATTAACAATGACCAGACATGATTTGCAGTGGAGGGCCAACCCTAATCCCCTTGGTAAATATGAACTTGGCAAAGCTGATTGGGGTTGGAGCTGGAAGGAACGCTGGATTGCCGCTCGACCCTGGGAAATCCGTGTTCCTTCTCCGTCCATTAGCCAAAAGAAGGTGCAGCGCACGCAAGCAGGGAAGTCTGGCAAAGACTCAAATTCACCAACACCAAAATCTTCAGTTTCAGTTAAACCCTCGATATCTAATGGGAAGGGAACTTCAAAGGCTCGAAGGTTATCATTTCTAGATGCTGAAAAACCATCTTCCAGTGAAGGGAACACCAAAGCCAAAGAAGAAAGCAGTAAGAAAGAGCAACTGGCTTCTTAGTACCTGGCCATTTTTGAGACTTAATAGCATATGGTTGGTTTCCATTCATTTGTGTTAGTGTTACAGAGGGCAAGTCTATTTTTCATTTCAAATTCATATGATCTTTTATTGATTGTGTACATGGAATGGTGTGAAATCAATTTGTTTCTGGCATGTAGAACAAACGGCAATGTAATCGAACTGGTCAGGAGTTGGGGATTGACCTGTTCATTTTTACTTTTTTTTCCCTGTACTGTATATTATGACAGAAAAATTATTTATACTAATGTAAATATATGGAGTCTTTCTGTCGGGTTGAGTCAGATGACTTTCTAGACTGTTAAATACAAGACCAAAACCCGTACGGTTTCTCTCTTCCAGATTTCTTACCACTTAGCAATTTGCGCTGCTAATCAATGGCACGTAATGTTGATTCTGTCCTCATGTCATGACTCGTGCTCTTGTTGCACGCTAGGGCAAATGGCAATCAAGAATCATCACTTGCTGCTGTAAACAGCTGAAGGGTGCGGGGTGCCTCTTAAATAAAACTTTCATTGGGTCAAATTAAACAAAATTTTGGGCATTTTTGAGATTGGGTGCCGTGGCTTTTAATCTGCGGCTACAACTACTATGAAATCATCAAACACGGGACTATAATATAGATGAATTTGCCACGTTGGTCCAGAGCTGTTTCTAATGTTGTCAAGTTTTAGCTTACCAAACACACTCTTCCTTCGCCTGTCAATTTCCACACCAACCTAATCTCAAATGCTGCAAATCCCATTAAAGACGCATACTCACAGACAGCTGCTAAAACAAAACGGACAATATCCACAGCATATGTGACATGGTAATGTTCATAATTGTCAGCCAACTAAATCTAATATCTCTAATGGGTATCACTTACGAGTTCATGATTCTTGTTGTGGTTGTTAACGGTCATGTTATCCCATTATGAACACCGTACAAGATTAGATGCACCGACAATGCCACTCGCAGATTGAAGTAATCTGTTTGGCTTGAACAATTACGCGTCAAATGCCGATTATGGGAGATTTGAGCTCCCTATATTATGAATGAAGAAAGAAACGACGAGCAACAGTCATGGAGTTATTGTTCTGTACTAGCATTTTATTGGGAGGGTGAAACAAGAAACACTCTTCTCATCTAGGCTGCATTAATTGAAAAAAAAAAATTAATGATATAAAGTTGGGATATGGAGGTTGGGTGCTTAATGATTTTTCATTTTTATTATTACTTATTTATTGATATTGTAAAAATATCTCATTAATGGTATTATAAAAACAATCGGTTATTCTAAAATACATGATGATCATTGATTAATGACACATCTATAACTGTTATTAATTAATGACGTCTTATTTGCCATGTAAATATTTAAAAAAAAAATACTCTTTTAGTTCATATATTTTAAGTTAAATATTTGTTTAGTTCTTATATTTTAAAAAATATTTTCAAACATCTTTAATATTAAATGTATGACACTCACGCCCTTATTTTTCTTTTTTTTAACAATAATACCCTTACTTCAATTTTAAAGACTTTAATTTATTTATCTATAAAAAAAGTTCATTAACAAATTAACCAATAATTTTTTATTAACAAATTAATCAACCATTATTAGTATGAAAGAATTGGTAATTTTCATACTATTACAACAATATTGTTAATAATCATTTATATTAAAAAATTAATTTATCAAATTAACCCAAAAATAAAATAATAACAAAAAATTTACATTTATTTTTATTTTACTTTTAAAATTAATTTTTTGTTAAATTTTTATAGGTAAATTAATTAATATTTTAAAAAATTAGTATAAAAAAAATGAATATAACGTATTTAACAATACCCTACAAATTTTGTATCCCCCTAACAATATTTTGTCACACTTGTGCTTAGTTAGTTTAACAGCTCATCAAAAGGAAAGCTTCAAGCTCTTCATTTCAATACAATTGCAATTGATAATGCAAATGCAAATGGCCAAATGCAAATGATGCGCTGATGATCTCTTTCCTAAGAAAACTCCCGTTTAGCAAAATCATGGACTCATCGTCAACAGTAGCCTCTTCCAAGACACAAAGACTGGTTGCCTTAGCCCAACAGTTGCGTCTCTACAAGCCGCCACCTCCTTTTGATGAAATGGAGGAACAACAAATTCAAGAAACTGCAGGCAAGGTGGTTTCTCAAGTGGGGTTTCAAGAATCTGTCACTCCAATTGTTAAGGACCCTGAAAGGTTTAGACCCAAGAAAGCTGCTGTTTTGATCTGTCTCTTTGAAGGAGATGCTGGTGATTTGAGGGTCATTCTCACTAAGAGGTCTTCTAGAATGTCTACTCACTCTGGTCTGTAATTTTTACAGCCACACCCTTTTGTTTGGTGAAAATTTTGTTGATTTTTTTTTCTTTGTTATGGTGTTCTTATTAAACGATGAAAATATTAGCTTGATTGGGGAGTTGTTTATTGAATGGAGGAGTTTTATTTAGTTCTTGAGAAAATTCTGGGTTTCGAAGGAAGAGAAAGATAAGGTTTTGAATCAGTTGCTTTGATTGCTTCCACAGAATCAAGTCGAGTATTACTGAGATTCGAAATTGTGAAATTTTTTAAAAAAAAAAAAACTGAGGGGAATATATGCAAAAGAATGTGAAAATGAGACTTTTGAAGTTTTGATGAAAGTGTAATAGTTTTCGGTTGTGAAATACTTGTTTAACTAGAGCATTAGTTATCAGATAATATTTGAAATTTTAATTTCTTTTTTTCCCTTCACTTTCTGGTAACTAATTGGAGATTGAGTGCAGGACGACGATTTTGGAATGGAATTTTTGGTGATTGGCCACTGGCCTGAATGGATGTATTTGGTTGCAGGAGAAATTTCATTGCCTGGTGGGAAGGCAGAAGAGGGTGACAGGGATGATGGGGATACTGCAACAAGGGAGGCTAAGGAGGAAATTGGGTTGGATCCTTCGCTTGTGGAAGTTGTCACTGTTCTTGAACCATTCTTGTCAAAGGTATGGAAGGATGTTTCTTCTATGCTCCTATTTTGTTTTCATAATTTTGTGTTACAATTAAAAGTAGAAGGAAAATCTCAAGATATGCTGATGCTGTTAATTGATTTGAAATATATGTGATTTGGCTGGGTGTGAATCAGGGGAATTTTGTGATACAATTGAAGGTGATGTGAATCATATGATTTGTCAAAAACCTTAAGTTGCTCTTCTTATATAACCTTATCATGGAGAAGCTGAATGTATATGGTTTTAAGTAGACAATAAACTTTTGATAAATCCTCTAATAAGTTTCTGCTTAAATAGTCAATTTTTCAACTACCAAGGTTTGGTTGCCCAGGGGGACTGGGGTATGATGGGTTACTGTATTCTGCTGCCTGGATTACAAGGAATTGGATTGGTAATTGAGGAGCCATGTGAGAACTCCTGTATGACTGGGAATGTTGATGGGGGTTTGGGGTCATAAATTACAAGGATGAAAAAAATAGGACAATTCTGGAAAGATGGGGGTGTTTCTTAAACTTTGTACATTACCTTGAACTATGAGAGTTGATTGTCGATGTTAATATGACTGGCAAGCAAACTTTATCTGACATTCCTCGTTTCGAAGTGCAAAATTGTTTGCATTTCCTACTTGCATTCTTTTATGCATGAACCATTAGGTCTTTCATATGCATACACCTGTTCATAGATTAATAACTTGTCCATCTCTTAATCTTGATTTACACATTTAATGTCTTATGAGGATCTGCTTGGTTCTGTTTAGCCATATTGATCCGAGCGTACTCCTGTTTTGGGGTAGAATGAACTTGCATCCTCATTTATGTTGCAACTTCTGGTTTTTGACCAACTCACTCTTTTCAGGGACTTATTTGCACACATATGTTTATACATGCTTTAGTCTTTGGATTTCATTCCATCATAAAGGGATTAAAAAAAGGAAAAGCATCTCATTGATGAAAGATACAATTTAATAGTTTTATCTTTCAGCTTTACTTTTTGGGTTTAGCAGTCACTTCCTTTCTGTGCAGCACCTCCTTAGAGTAGTTCCTGTTATAGGCATACTTAGCAATAAAAAGGCATTCACGCCTACTCCCAATCCTGCTGAAGTGGAAGAAGTGTTTGATGCTCCCTTGGAAATGTTTATCAAGGTTTTTCTTCTCTGGCGTTATCTAAACTTTTTATTCTGATAATTACTACAAGTACTAACACTTAAGTGTTAGTATAATTATTTTATTTTAAGAAAGTGTTGAAAATATTTGGTCAGGATGAAAACCGGAGAGATGAGGAGAGAGAATGGATGGGAGAGAAATTTCTGCTTCACTTCTTTGACTATGAATATGAAAACAAGAAGTACTTGATTTGGGGTTTAACTGCCGGCATTCTGATTAGAGCTGCATCAGTGGTCTACCAGAAGCCACCTGCATTTATAGAGCAAAACCCAAAGTTCAAGTTTCCGACTGTTATAAACAAAGATACTATAGTCCCTTGAAAGAATTTGTAGAAACATTGTTGGCTTGTACTCCAAATAAATATCTGCAATAAATCCACCATGACCCAGATTTATTGAATGAAATGGGTTTGTGATATTTTGTTGTATGTGTTATAAGTAGTAACTGCAATGCATATGTCATGCTTTGATGTCCCTAAACAGAGGAGGCCAAAATATGATCAGATTCAAGAAGGCAATTGGCATCAAGTGCCGAGAATTAAGCAGAGAGATAGAACAAAATAACAAACTTGTGGGAGCTGTTGCCTTTAGCTTTACTCAGGTTTGTTGTTAAAATGATTTGAAACTTTCAATTTTATGCCACTCTCATTTACCAGGTTTTTTGTGCAGGATCTGGATCTCGGCACAAAGATCTGCATGTTTCCTCATCAAATACTGTAGATGAGTTTATCCATAACGTAAAGATTCCCCTCATCAGTCATCAAATTTGAAGCTAACAGTCTTAACACCACCGAGACAAACACATTTCGGTTGCTTCTGTGAGAGTTGAAACTTGTTCACATTTGATTTTCTTTTCTGGTTGGAAACGTTAGAGAGGAGTAAATGGGTTTTGGCTAAGAGCTAGAAAACTGTGAGAAGCTGAAGTTGCTTTCCTTTGCTATTAAAGTGATTATTTCTCTCTAATTATTGATAAATGTTCATCAACCTCTCTTCTTGTTATTCACATCCTTGTTTCGTCTTGTTTCAGTTTGATCTACACGTATGTGTTTTGTTAATCTCTAAGAAAATGACTAAGAGAAACTGTCTGCTCCAAGAAAAAGACACTACCCTGGAGATATTGAAACTAAAATCCATTTGTTTGCCCATTCAGGATAGACAACTGATTTTATTGTATTATAAATTTTTTAATAAGTAAATAATAATTGTCTCTGTGCAGTGTCTTCAACAAAAGAAGCAGCAATTCCAAGCAAACAATTATTCAATTGTTTCCCCTAATTAGATGGATGGAAAATGGCATGAATCACCATGCCAAATTGAACGATTAGTTTGAAATTTGTACCATTACCGGTGGTCCAGCAAGTGATCTTTCTTTAGAGGGCCCAAGCCCAATTCCATCCAATATGAGAAAGAGAAATTATGGCTGATTGTGTGAATTTCCCAAAGATATTATTTGTCCATTTTTCAGACCGAAAGCGTAGGATTTTGACCAACAGGACTTGCTTATTGTTTGCAAGTTGCTAGAGCATTTAACTCTATTGAAAACTATCAACTGTAAAGATCAGAACTGTTGTTGACCATACGTTTGTATGTGCTTAATAATTGTCCATTATTCATCAAAGTGAGTCTTCTTCAAACTTCCACCATATGTCTGTATGTGCTTAATCATTGTCCGTTATTCATCAAAGTGAGTCTTCTTCAAACTACCAAGGCAATTTAGCAAAGTCAAATCCAATGGAGTCGTCGTCCAAATCCAACATACAGAGACTGATTGTGATAGCCCAACATTTACGCGATTACAAGGGACCACCTTCTACTTATGATCAAATGGAGCAAAAAATCCGGGAAACTTCAGGCAAGGTGACTTCCCTAGTGGGGTTTCAAGAATCTGCTTCTCCAAGAGTTAGGTACGCAAAAACGTTTAGACCCAAGAAAGCTGCGGTTTTGGTATGTCTCTTTGAAGGAGATAACGGTGAACTGAGGGTTATACTCACAAAGAGGGCTTCAAGGTTGTCTACTCACTCGGGTTAGTATTGTTTTGGATAAAGAAGATGTTTAATTTGTTAAAAATTGATATTTCGTCCTTGTTGATTATGAAATGAAAATGATGAAGGTTGTAGAAATATCATACTCAGTTTATCATTTCTTTATTTTTTGCTGTGTGTGATTTATATATGTTTTGTGGAAAATTTATGGAACGCAAAAGAAGAAGAAAGTTAAGTTTTGGACTTTTGAATCAATCAGTTACTTTGATTGCTATTGTAGGAACAATTGAATTTTATATTGACCTGGAATCGTGGATATCATAATTATAGTCTTCTCGAGGTTTGCTTTAAATTTGGGAATGGAAGAAAAAGTGAACTAAATCCTCACTCTTTTTCTATGGATTTCTAGGGAGGTAGTGGCAAACTTGACTCACTTGAGCAATATCCTTTTGTTGAGGTTCCTTTGTAAAGCAGAACATTTTAAATCTTTGTATTATTTTCATGATAAAAGCGTGGTAGCTTCATTGCAGTTTGAGTTGGTGGTGCTAAAAGGCTTATTTGAGTGGACTTATTAATTGCATTAGTTATGGGGTAAATTTGAGACTTTAAATTCTTTTGCTCGTTCCTTTTTCTTTCCATGAACAAACGGAAACTTAATAGATCATGATGTTGATTGTGGAAGGAACTATGGAAATATTGGTTATTTATTGGTCGTTTAAGTGATTGGATTCTTGGTTACAGGAGAAGTTTCATTGCCAGGTGGGAAGGCAGAGGAGGGTGATGAGGATGATGGGGAAACTGCGACAAGGGAGGCTAAAGAGGAAATTGGGTTGGATCCTTCACTTGTGGATGTTGTAACTGTTATTGAACCATTCTTGTCTAAGGTATTGAAGGATTTTTCGTGTATGCTCTCTTATTTTGTTTCTTTTCTATTGGTTAATAAGAGGTATATGGCGAAATGGGTTCAGATGAGTTATGTGATTTCTGTAAAATTTGATCAGTGATCAGCATTCATTACTTCTCTGTGCAGTACCTACTCAGAGTAGTACCTGTAATAGGCATACTTCACAATAGGAAAGCATTTAAGCCTACCCCAAATCCTGGAGAAGTGGAAGAAGTATTTGATGCTCCCTTGGAAATGTTTCTTAAGGTTTTCTTCGCACATTGTCTAGTCTTTGTTATTTTCTTTTCATGTTATGATTGTTTTTTTTAAGAATTATGTTTGAAATGTTTGTTTCAGGATGAAAATAGAAGAGTTGAGGAGAAAGAATGGATGGGAGAGAAGTATCTACTGCACTACTTCAATTATGAACAAAAGAACAAGAAGTATCTGATATGGGGTATTACTGCTGCCATTTTAGTTAGGGCCGCATCAGTGGTGTACCAAAAGCCACCAGCTTTTGAGGAGGGGAACCCTAAGTTCAAGTTTCCTAAAGATGTAAACAGAGATACTTTTATGTCGTAGAAGGATTCAAAATAAATTTTTCTAAGTCGTATTTTTCCTAATAAACTTCTGCAATAAATTATAAATCCACCACATTTAGCGTGAAGCAACCCTTCTTAAGGAAAGGAACTTGTGAAATCTGTGCAGACTGCAAATATGTTCCTCAACAGAACCATACATACCCTATTTGCGCCCTCTCTTAGACTTTCTCTTCTCTCTCCCTCAAAATACGCTGCCCCTGCCGGTTCCCATATTGCTTCCGATTATTTTATATAGGTGCACAATAATTTTTTTTTTTTTTTGGGGGTGGGGGGTGTGTGGAGAAAGGGTATAATTTCAATTAACTTAAACATGTGGAACCGGTAGTTTCCATATTCATTTTACTTCCATGCGCTCGATGAATGAAGGTTCTGTTGAAAAAGAAGGAAATTTTGAATATTTTGTTTTGTTAAGCAATATTTTGACCCTCATTGAGTTAAAGTATGAATAGTTATAAAATGGCTTATTCCATCGGACACTAAGATTTCTGTAATAACTTGGGGGTGTCATAAGATAGCATTAGACTTTAATTTCATCTGTTTCTTTTTGTCATTTGGCAACCAATAGGAGATATATTGAACGACGTAGATCTTGGAATTGAGGCGTCAATGATTGGTTACTGGAGTAAGCGGATGTCTCTGGTCGCAATTCATTGGCAGGCAGAAAGGCAGAGGAGGATGATAAGGTCATAAGGATGACTAGGAGACTGCACTGAGAGAGGCAAAGGAGGAGATAACGGCAAAACTCATTTGTTAAGTTACTGATGCAGGATCTGATTATGGGTATGATGAGCTTGTTTGGTCCTCGTCTGACACCATTAAGGAATTGTTGATGACTACAACCACCAACCACCATAACACTATAGCATCGCAGTTCCTTAGCATTTAAGCTGCTTCATACAAGAACTGTATGTTTTACCCTTTTTTTTTTTAATTTTAATGCCAGAATAGATAGATCTAATATTAAGCACAGAGCTAGAAAAGCCGATTTAACTTTGATAATAAGGATAGATCATTTCTCTCAACCAATTTATAAATTGATCTAGGTTGAATATTTGGTATTAAAATTTGGCAATTGTAACTTAAAAATTATAATATTAAAATATTTAATAAATAATATTTTAAAAATTAAGATGATTTAACATATAACAAAAATTTTATAATATCTTAATCATTTTAACAAATTTTTTATTTAAAATTTATATTTAATAGACGCTGTCAAAGAGGACTTACGCGTCGAGTTTGTTTGTAAAGAGGCTGGGGCTACAAAAAAATAAAATAATAACAAAACAAAGCTCATTGCCATGGATTCCAACAACTCCGGAGATCGATCTGAAAGACTTGAAACACTAGTCCAGCGGCTTCGTCTCTACAATGAGAGACACCAGAACCCTGTAACTGAAAGAGAAGCTCTGGATTCTCAAGACTCATATTCTGTTGCAGTATCTTCAACCAAGAAGAGAGCAGCAGTTCTTGTTTGTCTTTTTGAAGGAAATGATGGGGATCTACGTGTATTTCTCACTAAGCGATCCTCCAATCTTTCTTCTCACTCGGGTAATTAATAAAAAAACATTTACCTTATTAATATAACAGATCGAAGTTGGATATAAGTTTTAACAAATGGGTTTTCAGGGGAAGTTGCATTGCCAGGTGGGAAAAGGGAGGAAAACGATGCTGATGATGCGGGGACTGCTTTGAGGGAGGCGAAGGAGGAGATTGGCTTGGACCCTTCTCTGGTCAATGTTGTTACCATTCTTGACCCAATTTTTACCAAGGTATGTATGTACTCTTTTTTAAGATTTAAGAGGTATTCTTTTTCCCTAATTCTGATAACTTCAGCTCCATATTTCTGTAGTTCATTGAATTGAACTTAAAGCCGCCCGATGCTGTTAAATATGGACAACTAATTGTCGATGAGTAATGTAAAAACTTTTCCAAGTTTCATGATTTCATACCATTGGTTCTTACTTCCAAAGTTAAATATGCTGTAATAGTTGGACAACTGTCCAAAAGTCACTACTTTTAATTGTATTTGAATAACATAATGATCCTATCATCCTAATAAGATACAAAAAGTATACATGAGTGTTTGATTCATCGGTAATGTTATAAATAGAGCTGGCAAAACGGGTCATCGGATCGTGTTCGTGTCGTGTCAGTTTCGTGTCGTGTCAAATTTAGGCCGACCCAAACCCGACCCATTTAATAATCGTGTCAAAATATTGAGACCTAAACCCGACACGAAAAAATAATCGGGTTACCCAATAACCCGCTTAATATCTATATATTAAACAAAAGTTACATCAAATATTTATATTTTGTCATACATATGTATGCACATACATACATACATCTATACATACATACATAATTTATCAATATTATAAAATATACATATCTACTAAAATATTACACACACTATTGAGGTTTTAATTATATATATGTAAATAATATTATATATCAATATTATAAAATATACATGTCTACCAATATTTTATACATTTACACTATTAAAGCTCTAAATGTCTTTAAAATTTTATAAATAAAATATTGTGTCTATATTCATCATTTTAAAAAATAAAAAAAATCATCCTAATATTTGAGTTTTGATGACAAGAATCTGTAAATTATTTTAAAATAGAAAATATAATCGGGTCATTGATCGGGTAAATGGGTCAAGAATTTTAACCCTAACCCGATACGGAAAAAAATCGTGTTGACCCGGACCCGATCCATTTAATAATCGTGTTAAATTCGACGACCCATACCCATTTATTGGTGTCGTGTTCGTGTCGGGTAATCAGATCGTGTCAAATTTTGCCAGCTCTAGTTATAAATGTGGAAAAGTATCTTTTTATGATACGATCATATTTACATTTTAAATTATCACGTATGTATCTTTATTTATGTATGGTTAAAATTTACTTATTTATTATTTCTCATTTATAAATGACCTATTATGTGAGTGTATTTACTCCGATAAAACATTAAATCAAGAAATAATTTTAATTCAATCCCAAAATGAGATCATTTTTTTCAAGTGTTCGAGTTTGTTGGGTGAAAACTACTTTTGAAAATTTAAGTAAGTTCAGTTTTGATGGAGAGTTGGTTTTTTTATGTGCAGAATGGAATAATAGTAGTTCCAGTGATTGGAATTCTTCCTGACAGAAACTCCTTCATTCCAGCTCCAAATACAGCTGAAGTAGATGCAATATTTGATGCGCCATTGGAAATGTTTCTAAAGGTTGTACACATTATATACTCCAGTTTTCATTTCTTGCTGGAGTCTTGATATTTTTTAACATAAATCATAATCGTTTTTTATGACTGTGGACATAGGATGAGAACAGGAGAGCAGAAGAGAGAGAATGGATGGGCTATAAGTATTTACTCCATTTCTTTGACTATGAAGCAGAGGGCGACAAATATGTGATATGGGCTTTAACAGCTGGAATCTTGATAAACGTTGCATCAGTTGTATACCAATGCCCTCCTGCTTTTCAAGAGAGGAGACCTAAATTCTGGAGCGGTCTGGAGTCGCTTGCAAATCACAATAACACGTAAAAGCTACAGCATTTTCTAAATGGGTTTTGCATCACATTGTTCTTCCTTGAGTAATCAATTGATGAATGCATTATTCCTAATCATATTACTGAAGATTAAAATACATATCTTTTCAAGCTTCTTCAGTATAGATGTTGTTTCTCTGCTGAAACTAAATCCTGACGACGTAAAGCCCCCTGCATGGCGATATTTGTAGATTGTTGGTGCATAAAAAGCAGCAAGTCGGTCATTTTGTCAAACATGTAATCTGCATCTTAAGACAAATTTGTCATTGGTCAAACCATGTTTAATCTGATAAAGAGCAACTTAAACCCTTAGGCTCTATTAGGATGATCGGAATGGATTAGATTAATTCTTTGGATTAAATTGAATTATATTAGAATATAGTATTGTCTTTTATTTGGTATAGTATCGGATAAAATAGTGTTTAATTTAATTTAATAAAATTAAAATAACTATTTAAATAATATATTATTTTTTAAATCATATTACAATTTGTTAAATTTTATACTTAAATTTCAATATTATTATAATTAAATAATTGAATAATTTTTTATTTTTAATAGATTACATACTAGTTAAAATAAATAATAATCCTATAAATATTAGACTAAAATTTAAACTAATTTATTAATCAAGACAGCCAAGCACGACCCTGAATTGGACTAAGTTTTTTATCCTCCTAATTAGTCTAATCTCATCTTTTATCCATCATTCAATCGTAACCTTAAGGTGAATCTAGGAGGGATTTTACACTTTACAGTATGCTTTGGCTAGTCAAACACGTTATTGGCGAAAACTCATTTTTGAATTGACAGCAAAAGCCGCCTCAACAGAAAGCTTGACTGGAGCTTTTTGAGGGATACGGACGTGATGCGAAGAAATAGCACAAGTATCTGTCAAAAGAATTTCAACAAGTTTTAATGGACTAATGCTCATTATTTGACTCTGTAAGTATCCACAATTCAACATGCATAAAAACCTTCCCGTCAGTTTACTAACAACTCCCTGAGTATCAAAGACTGTAATTTCAGTTTACATCTACTTCATTTTACATGAAAATTCCATCAGTACTTTTTAAATCTCACATAATGATCAAACAAAGTAGTAGAAGAAAATAGACAAAAATATCAGCAAGTAAGCAGTCTTGAGTGACAAAATTACAGAAGAAAAGGAACGTTCAATACCTCCCTCAGCTAAAAACCTCATAAAATTTCTCGATGACTAGTAAACCAGAGTCAATTGACTCCAATGGATCTTTCCGAAGACGGTGTCTCAAACAGTTAGGAATGACAGTAGCAATATCCTCAGCACTGACTTTATCTCTTCCCTTAAGAGCTGCAAGAGCTTTTGCAGCCCTGTTACTCACTATGTCTCCTCTCAATCCATCAACATTCAGCTCCGCACAAACTTTGGAGATTTTCACCTTCAAATCATGGTCAATCTGGACAGCAGGGAGAGAACTCCTGGCTGAGGCAATTTGTTGCTGGAGCTTCGCTTGCTCTGCCTTGTAAGAATCACGGAATTCCTTTGGATTTTTGTCAAATCGAGCTCTCTCCTCCACAATCTTTACTCTGAGTTCTGCATCCCTTACAGTCCCCACTTGGGCATGCATTCCAAACCGATCAAGCAGCTGAGGCCTTAGCTCTCCTTCCTCAGGATTACCTGAACCAATCAGAATAAACCTTGCAGGATGTGAAATTGAAATGCCCTCTCTCTCTACTGTGTTCCATCCCGAGGCAGCAGAATCCAAAAGAACATCCACTAAATGGTCATCCAGAAGATTAACTTCATCAACATAAAGAATTCCTCTGTTAGCTTTAGCAAGAAGGCCAGGCTCAAATGCTTTGACACCCTCCGTTAGAGCTTTCTCAATGTCAATCGTCCCACAGACCCTGTCTTCTGTAGCACCCAATGGCAAATCAACCATGTTGATTTTACTGAATGTAATGGAGAGCTCCTCCCCTTTCACGACAGACTCTCTGACTTCAATACCCATGGCCTCTGGATCTTCTGGATCTGAGTTATATGGGTCACCGACAACTACCTTGATTACGGGGAGTAAATCTACCAAGGACCTAACAGTGGTGGATTTCCCCGTTCCTCTATCACCCATAATCATAACACCACCAATTTTGGGATCAATCACATTTAACAAAAGGCACAATTTCATCTCTTCCTGTCCCACTATTGCAGTAAATGGATACACCGGCCTCTGGCTTTCCTTGGATCTCTTCTGGGCCTGAAAATATCATAAACTTCTCAAACCCTATAAAACCAAATTCTCTCTTCATAGAATAAATTACATATATCAATTTCTTCTTTCTTTCATGTTTTAGTTTCGAAACTCATTCATCACATTAAGCTTTCAAAGAACACAAAAAGTGCCTTCAAAACTGCAAAATTCTTCATGACACCATAAATTTTTAGTGACCAATTAAATGAACCATATGATCAGAGCAATGAAATTTTGGTCTGAAGACAAAATGAGTGGACACACTAAAAAAAACCAAAACATACCTGCTCAACAGAGTTAACCTCAGTGGCAACATTGGTAACTGCAAACAGAGCCCGCCCCATCTTTTCTTCAATCCCAATCCCCCCATAAAACCTCCTTCCATAATTCTGCCCTACAAAGACAAGACGAAAAGCAAACTTATATACATCTAGATGAGGAACAGAAAAAGGACCCAACACCAATACATAAATAATAGCACCACACTAAGGATATGCAAGCGGGCGTTAACCAGATACTTTAGTACATCCACAAAATTAGGAAAATATAAATAAAAGACACACATCAATTGCCTTCATAAACTACATAAAAATAAGAAATTGCAGCAAAGATGAAGTGGGTTAGCCTGAAATGTGGTAAAAGTAACGCAAAAAATGTACCGGGGTTTAAGGAGAGAGAGGAGATGGCAGACTTTGAGTTTGATGCTGGAAAAGAGAGAGGGCGAGAAGCCAAGATTGCAGAGGAAGAACGAGTTCCTAACACGGACGCCATGCCCGTGCGCAAATGTAGGTGTTACTGTTACTAGGGTGAGAGAGTTTGTGTTCACTGGTTTTGTTGACCATCACAGATTGACATGGTTTCTTATTGGTGTGTTGGTCTGCGGATAAGAGGATAGATTTCACTCATATCGCATCTTGTATATTACTCCTACCATAGTCCGTTGCTTTTGCTTTTTGTCCCATTTTATTTATTTATTTATTATTATTATTATTATTATTATTTATAGAGAGAGAGAGAGAGAGAGAGAGAGATTAATTAATTAGATTTTATTTCAAATAAAATAGAATAAATTTGTTACACATCCAAATGAGTCAGACCTAGTACACCCCAATTGAGTGAATAGAAAATGATCTTGAATCTTGATGCATTGTGCAATTCCCTCTGTAATAGCAAGTGCTAAATGATCTAGCCCCCTCAGGTTCTTGAAATTTTATTTCATGTTATTTATGTCTTGCTATAACACTTATATTTGCTTTCAATATTTTTCTTATAATCTACACAGTTTTTTTTTTTTTGATAGAATAATAATATAAACAGTTTTTTAGTTTATAATTTGAATTAAGCTCTCAATTGATAATTTTGTAATTTTCTCCATTTTAATTTATTAATAATAAATTGTAGTCAATAGCTTTTTCTCTTTTTTTCTTTTTTTGCCTCTTTTACTTTTTCAAATCCATTTGTCTAAGCCTTTATTAATAAAAATTGTCTATCTACATATATTTAAAATCGAAGTCTATCTAAATTTTTTAAATCAATTATATGCATTGTGATGGTACAATTTAAATATCCTATCACTATAGGATAATGAATCAAATGAAGAGGTGCCCACGAACCACTGAATTGTTTGCTTTAGGAGTTGAGTTGATTGAGATTAGATTTTAATCGTCTAATTAAATAAAGTTAAAAAGCACAAATTAGTTTGGATTACAGACTACAGAGGCACAGAATTGGAGGAAATCGCGAAAATTGAAACTACTGTAAAGAATTTTATTATAACCAGTCAAGACAACTTCGTAAGAGGATTATTAAGAACTAGACCAAGAGGATCCAAATTCTGGCTAGTAATATTATTACAAGTGAAGACGGCTTACTGGTAAGGCAATCGCACAATACAAGAAGAAGAAGAAGAAGGGGATAATGATTAATTAACCAACGTAACTGTCTATGCCGAGACTTGATAAACTTTGTTACCAAACTTGACCATCTCTTCCCTGAAAGCAGGCAGGGCAGATGCCCGCAAATTCACTTGGAGCGTGAATCCATCTTTCTTTCGCGGCGGCAAGAAATAGCAGGGCTCCTTGCTCCCAACAAGATTCTTGGAAAGAGGGAACATGATCACCGGACCTCCCCAACCAAAGTCGACGCTCGAGTGGCCAACGTGCCTCCAATCCGTGAATGCGCTCACTTCCCTTCCAGCTGTAATGCCGTCTTCGTAATAAAGCTCCTGAAAGTCAATAAACGAGCGCACGTACTCGTCATTGGTATTGCTTTTGCTCTTCTTAATCAGCTCAGCGGTTTTCCAAAGGGGTTGCTCCACAAGTTCTTTGGCACTCAGCTGGGCATACAGTGGTATGCATCCATTTCCCCAATAGCCAAGTGGTAGCGGTGGCTTTACTGTTCTACGTATATTGGACGGGTATGCAAACTTCACATTCTTATCGCCAGAAATTCCCGAGCATCTCACCCTGTTAATGCATCAATTTATTATAACAAGTCTATTTTGC